>NC_142933.1:32187250-32227250 GCF_046866305.1 Octopus bimaculoides
ACAAGCACGCACGCACACACACACACACACACACACACACACACACACACACACACACACACGCAGAAACACACAGAGATACACACACATACATACACGTACACACAAATACATGCACCTACTCACACAGGCCCACACGCACCCCCACCCACAAATACATGCACTGCACTTACACATTCACACACACGCACACATATATATATATATATATATATATATATATATATATATATATATATATACACACACCACACGTATATACACACCACACGTATATACACACAACCACGTGTATATACACACACACACAAACATATACATACAAAATTATGCAAAAACAAACGCATACATACAAATATATGTCCATGCATATATACATACATATAGACATGTTCACATAGACACATACACTAACACAGAGTAGCACATTGTACCTCCTACCAATGTTTCATTGACTCTCTACTCTACACTTAGTTACACATTCTTACACCGTATCCATCTCCCTTCCGTCCCCTTTTCCCCCACTTTATTGCACCTACCTTCTTGTTCTTCTTCTTCTTCTTCTTCTGTTCTTTTTTTTTTCTTCTTCTTCTTCTTCTTCTTCTTCTTCTTCTTCTTCTTCTTCTTCTTCTCCTCCCACGACCTTTAGCATTCTCCCCAATTCTTTGCACTTACCCCCCACCTCTTACAATCTCATCTATCCTCCCACATTTATACTCCAAACCAAAGTCTCTCTTCTTCCCTTTATCTCTCTATCTCTCAATCTTCCCTTTCTCTCTCTATCTCTCTATATATCTATCTCTCTCCCTCCCTCGTCTCTCATTTTCTTTTCTTTAACATCTTTACTTCTCCAAGAAGAAAATGATTAATGACAAAAGAAATTGATAGAGACGTGATCGTAAATATATTTCGATTTTAACGATTTCCTAAACAAGAACCAGGAACCAACCGTTTCGAAATTAATCATCGCATTTCTCCGACTGTCTCCAGTATCTCAAAGTGTACTGTTCTGAGCAATTGAGATTCCATTCAGTTTGATGTGGGACGTTGGGGAGTTACTTTGTCAAATCAGATATGAAATATATTTTAAGCAGCAAATTGCAGCCAACTCGAATAAAACTTCTTGGAGAAAATATATTTACCAAACGACAGTAACGAAGTAGAATGGATTCACATTCTTAGATAGATTGTGTCATGAACAGGAAGTCGTTATTTTTCTCGTTTCCTTTGTCTTGGCCTCGTTTCTTTGTAGGTGCGAATATGTTGATATGTTGGTATTTTTAAATTCTTGTATAAAAATACTAATAATGAATGAAGAAACAGAATAAAATAAGTCTTGGCTAAAGTTGATGTCCCATTATTCGGATGTATATATTGATGACTTATTTTGATTAAATGCAAGTCATATGTGTGTGTGTTTTTGTGTGTGTGTGTGTGTGTGTGTGTGTGTGTGCGTGCGTGCGTGTGTGTGTGTTTGTGTGTATAAATAAGTATATATACCTATATATACATTTGTATATACATGTATATAAATATATATATATATATATATATATATATATATATATATATATATATATATATATATATATATATATATATATATATATATATATATATACATATATATATGTATGTATGTAAGCAGAGTTAGCGGTTGAAATAACCGATTAAGGGATAAAATAACCGTATATACTATCGGTACCCGTTACTCGTCTTATCTCTAGGCATGGGCATGCAGGCACACTATGCTCGTAGAGTAGAGGTAATTACCCGTAATAAATGTTTATTGTTCCGTAGACCAATACTAGTTCACACTCTCACCTACGGATTTCGTACCCCTATGATGGTAGATTATATGCTTTTAATATTTTGAGCTTCTAGACTTCTTTTCTAGACCATGTTTTCTTTCCTATTCCTTCTTCCTTTTGTTTATTTTGGATGCTTTTATTTTACTCTGATGAAGCTCCGTGTCCTTGTTCGAATGTCCTATGAAGAAGAAGAATTCTATCTCAGCAATTATTTATAGACATTTATCAGTACCAGATGCGGAAACGGCCGTAAGATTTGTTATCACACATAAATGTTATGTATTCTAAAACTAGATCCGTCTATAGAACCCAGCGCGCTTAATTCTGAGACTGCGTTAACGAATCTTATCTCAGGTAAAGCATATTTTTCCTATGTAGACACAACTACATAAACAATAAAGCATTAAAAATTTCATGCGAGAGTTCGATTTTCGACGAAGTTCATACAGAAATATACCCATTGAATTACTGAGGTCGATATAATCTGTAATAGCCGCGAAATTATGTGCCCTTGTGCGTATTTTGGAAGACCTTATTGAAAAGTTTTAATATAAGTATGGTTATATAATTTGAAAATATAGAATATGATGCTAGAAACATTAATTTTGTTTAATAAAAATCTGAATAAATAAACATAGTATGATTCCTCTCAACTAACTAAAAAATATAAATAAACAAATTTTGATTTCTGTGATAATCTTGCCTTGAAAGTGACTCGTTGTTGTTTGTTGTTGTTGGCACTCCGTGGCTTACGACGTCGAGGGTTCCAGTTGATTCGATCAACGGAACAGCCTCCTCGTGAAATTAACGTGCAAGTGGCTGAGCAATCCACAGATACGTGTACCCTTAACGTAGTTCTCGGGGATATTCAGTGTGACAAGGCTGGCCCTTTGAATTACTGGCACAACAGGAACAGGAAGTAAGAGTGAGAGAAAGTTGTAGTGAAAAAGTACAGCAGGGTTCGCCACCCATCCCCCGTCGGAGCCTCGTGGAACTTTAGGTGTTTTTCGCTCGATAAATACTCACAACGCCCGGTCTGGGAATCGAAACTGCGATCCTATGACCGCGAGTCCGCTGCCCTAATCACTGGGCCATTGCGCCTCCAGTGAAAGTGACTCAATCACTTGTAAAAGAACTGTCAGTGACCAGGTCATTGCAGGTCGAAGTACATTTTCTTACCGTAAAAAATAAATGAAAAGCTAATTTATTCTTTCACGTGTATTTAAATGGCAAAAATGGATCTTCTGCGATATAATGGTAATTTTCATGTGAAAGTAGTTGAATTCTGTAAAAAAAAAACTAGAATTTAGCAGACATTGCATCACTCTACAAGATACAAGATTTGTTTCCATTTTTTTAAATTTTCATAATTCTTTACTTTTGTCATCTGGCCATGGCCCCGCTCACCTACTATCATTATAAGTGCGTAAACCTTGAAATGATTATATCTTTTATTAATTTAGTAAGAGTACAAGCGTAAAGTTCACTTGGGATATAATAGAAAGATATCTGGCTATAACCGATGGCACATAATAGTGTGTATGGCACCGACTATGCCACACTCACTAGCACCTATACCCACACAGACACATATATGCATACATATATGTGTGCATGTCATGTATTTTGTTCATTTTCCAGTACAAAATTATAAATGATTAAGAATACCGCATCCCCAAGTGTATACGGTTTCATATATAAGCATTCCTGTTTACGGTAAATATTTTCCAACGTTTATTTCGCTCAGTCAATCTTTCTCTGACTGCACTCATACACCAGCTGACTCTAAGGAAAGTCCTTTTTTGAAGTGGTCACCTTTCCATTTTCATGAAATTAGTAGTATCTTCGATAAAGTTTGCCCTTTTCGACACGTATCAACAGGTGTTTCGGCTTTAAAGTCGTTTGAAGTACGATTTAGTGTTTCTCTCCTCTAGAAAGAAACTCTGCATTATTCATCACCCTGTCTCAATTCTAACAATAAATAGGAGCTCAACTCAGCTGGCAACCATATATCAAATTTGCTCCTAGTCAAATATAAAGTAGGGCCATCTGTGAATAGCTACTGGAAAGAACAGTCAATCTCTTTACTAATCAAATACCCCAAACATGTCACCAGACACATGACCAAACACGTCACCAAATACATGACCAAACACGTCACCAAATACATGACCAACCACGTCACTAGATACATGACAACCTACGTGATTTACTGTTGGCCAGATCAATCAACTGATACATGATAAGAAAAAACATGTGCTATCGAGAAATTTCCGAAACTTGAACTGCCGATGCTTGTAAAAATAAATAAAAGTACGCAACGATAATAACGCTACTAACCACGTAACAATGGTACTTGAGTTGAGGTGCCAGAATTTAGTACGGTAATATCCATACAATTTCAAAGTAAGGTGATTAAAATCAAAATAAGCAACAAGGATATCTCTCCTGGAGTGAAGACAGCATATTCTTTGTCTATCTCTTTAACTTCTTGGAGATTTTAGGTATAATTATTCTAATGTGTCCATCTGTTTTAATTTAATTAAATTCTATATCTTTGTGCAGCTGAAGATTGCTCTGCATTTTAAATTCATGTAATGATTGCATTGTTCAATTAAATAGTGTTGCATGAAACGATAGTACTGCATTACCTCTGGATATCCTTGTTGCTTATTTTGATATATATATATATGTATATATATATATATATATATATATATATATATATATATATAGAGAGAGAGAGAGAGAGAGAGAGAGAGAGAGAGAAAGAAAGAGTGAGAGTGAGAGAGAGAGGGAGGGTAGATAGATAGATAGATAGATAGATAGATAGATAGATAGATAGACAGACAGATAGACAGACAGACAGATAGATATATACATACACAGACACGTGTATTTAGGAATACGAGGTTGGCCAAAAGTCAGCTTACAGTAAATTTAAACCCTAAACCATTTAATTCCAAGATTTATATGTTTAACAGTTGAATGAATTTAGTACAAGCGTCTAAATATGAATCATCATGAAAATTGTTCTAAATGAAGTCGCTCTTGAGGGACACCATTTTTCCAAATGAATAAATGAAACTGAATATTAAGTATTTATGGAACTTATTTACTGTCGGATGACTTTTGACCAATCCTGTATAGGCTTCTATCTGTACTCATTTTATGTGTGCTTGTTTACTAATGGTGTAAACCTTAGTATAACAGACTGAAGACCATTTTACGGCACATCACTGAGCACCGCTCTTCATTAAAGTTTTAATAACCAATGGGACAAATTTCTAATGTTGTCACAAAATTTTATTTTATATAATCGATAGTATTTTTGTCATTTTCAGCACCATTTGTTTTTACTTTATTTTATTTCTACCCCTAACCCTGTCAATTAATTTCTATTTTACCAGCACAAGCTATTTGGCAGCTTTCTAAAGCGTCTGGCCAACGTTCAAGTATATATTTCTTCATCACCGATTCCATTTTGAAATCTTTATTTTCGCATTAATATATTCGTGGTATCAACAATTCTACAAGTCTTCCATCAACAAATGATGAATTTGACCTTATATATGTTCCGTCATACATATACTGGTCAAATGTTTGCGCTGCCCAGAGGAGTAAATCATGTGAGTGTCGTTCTAATAAGCTCAATCGAATTGAAAGCTATAGATCATATACCACATGGATTATGCTCTCTACGCCTGTTGATTCTCTAGCCGTACATCACATTCGCAGAGCAAGCGTTTTAAGTACCAGTACAATTGATGCTACTTTAAGAATCGTTTATCATTAAAATGGTTGTCGAAATCCGGCAGCCATGTTATAATTTATAGGTGCCATTGGATCAACTACTACACCTTTGCACCATTTTGGAAGTTAATGCATTATGGAAGTGTCGAGATTGTTTCACAAGCAAAGTACAGAATTTATAGATTATATTTATATCAATAAATTGAGTTACATAAATATATCTGTGTATTTTAACCAGGTTATTCCTTGTTACACTGGATATAAGCAACGTTTATCTCAGCGTGTAAAAATCATATACAATTGTATGTGAATGCGTATGTGTTCGTTAGTATGTGTATGGGCATGTTAGTGCGCGCATGCATATCTGCTTTGAATTCCTTTTCTACGGCAAATTTTACCAGCATTTCATCGCAGTGGCCATGGGAACTGGGATGGACCCGAGTTAAGCTAAACCGTTTTTCGTTGACTACTTTGAATCGCAAATGTTTTTTTCAATTGCGCTAGTCCCACACCTGAAGTGTATGGTAGATACATTGATCATTGCGTTAGAGCTACCGTACTCCCTCATATTCAACGCATCATCTTCATTAAGGTCATCATTATTTCTACCAAACCATTGAATTCACTTTTACAATCTGCTCCTCCTTTTTCAATTTTCTTAATTGATAATCCAATCTCATCATTTATAATCCAATCTCACCTTCACCATGTCCTTTGTGTGTAAACGATTCGACTTTCACTTTCATTCAGCTCAATATCCTTTCTTCCCACACGAAATACTCTAAATTTTCCCTCCTTTACTCCAGACTACTATTTATTCGCACGGTTCTATTCGAAATTCATTATTACTATTCCTTCGCAGTTTATGTTGTCATCGGCACGATGCGTTTGTGACCCAATCTCACCTGACAATTCTCCAATTTCATGTGTCGATTTTATCCAAGATCAGTGTTAACAATGCTCTCCTCCATCCCTCTCGCGCTGATTGCATCTCCGGATCCATGCATCGCACCTACCTCCATAACAACTTGAGCTTAACCCACACATTGTACCCTTTTAACTTATCTCTTCAACGGTCAAGCTTGCACACTTTCTGCCACCTAAGAACCGCAGTCGCGTTTCATTCGAAACTAAGGTGGCAAAGTACTAGAATCGTTAGCACGACAGACAAGAATGCTTAGCCACATTTTGTCCGTCTTTTTTTGCAGTCTGAGTACAAATTCCGTTGGGGTTGGCTTTGCCACTCTTCCCTTTCGGAGTTCCATAAGATAAGTACCAGTTGAACATGGGTGTTGCTGTAATCGACTAGTCACTCTCCCAAACGTTCAGGCCTTGTTTTCTATTGCAGAAAAGTTATTTCATTCAAATCTCACACCGCCCTACTAAATAACAAACATATATTGGACAGTTGAATTTGACACCAACGATTCTAACAACATTTTCAGCAATAACAGCACCTTGGCATATAAGCAACAAGAATGCTTATACGAAAAACCGGAAATACATTGAACACATATACACACATACACATAAATATATGTATATGCATGTATGTGTATATATATATATATATATATATATATATATATATATATATATATATGTTTGTATATATATATATATATATATATATATATATATATATATATATATGTATATATATATATATATATATATATATATATATATATATATATATATATATGTATGTTTGTATGTATATACATGTATATATATATATATATATATATATATATATATATATATATATATATATATATATATATATATATATATATATATATATATATATATATATGTATGCATGTGTATGGATCTTTCTAAGATGAAAAAGAAAATCGTAGTGATTCATAGAGAAACTCACATACATAATTACACACTCCTTATGAGAATTACGTGTGTTTATATACATACGTAATACATACATGTGTATGTATATACGTATATGTATGTATGTATGTATGTATATATGTATATATATATATATATATCTATATATATATATATGTATGCATGTATGTATGCATATATATATATATATACATACATATATATATATATATATATATATATATATATATATATATATACACACACACAGACACACATACATATAGGGCTATTGCTTTTCACTGCAATAGATTTGCTTTCACAAACACTACCATAGCTATGACGTGAGGGGCGTGAAATTGTCCCACATACTTCATAATCTACTATTGCCACTAAGTATTTTGAAAGGGGGTTTTCATACTCAAGGAGGAGATTCGACTACAGGATTGCTTTTTGTTGTCTCTCTTTAAGCTTCTTTATATTTCATTTATTTTGGGGTTGATAGTTTTGCACATTTTTTTTTCTGTTTATGTCTGATGATTACATTATGATTACATTTAGTTTATAGTTTTCATGGTAGGAGACGAACATAGATACACAGACAATATATAAATGTATAAATAAGCTAACGAGACAGACAGATAGATAAAAACAGAGGAGGTGGCTATGAACAGAGAATAATTATTGTTGTCCTCTTAAGCGTGCAACAGGAATTAAAAGATTTGCAAGTGGGACGGACGGAAGGAAAACCCCCCGTTGCTGCTAGTTTTATGAAATAAAAAACGGATTACAAATGCTTTGGAGAATCGTTAATAAATGAATGAAAGACAGAAAAGAAATACAAAGAAGGTATGAAATAGAGAAAAGATGAGATGGTGAAAATAATATAAATAATAGGAAAATGATAAAAAATAAATTCAAGTAGAAACGAAATGTTGACAGCAATTGTGGAAAACATAAGAGAGAGAAGAGAGGCAGCATAGAAAAAAAGGAAGAAATACAAAGAGGAAAAGAAAAATAACAAAGAATGTTTCATGTTTCAAAATGCAAGGAAAGCAATAACGAAAAAAGGAAAATATAATGAATAGACAGAAATAGGCGATGGGAAGTGAAAGATGAAATTTAAAAGCAAAATGAAAAAAAAATGGTGAATACCTTTGATTTCCAAACAAATTAGAAACAGAAAGCAGAATATTCTCACGCCAGTAATTCTAAGGCAGAAAATGTGAAAATAAAATATATGTATTTCAGACAATCCCCACCTGCAGCATGAAGCAGTTAAGTCAAACGAGCGGGTAGGGTAGAGAAAGAACAAGACAAGGGTGGGTTGATCCTTGAGTCAAGTAACAGCTAAACATTGAGCGGGTTATACTGTAATAGGTTCAAATATCAACGTATGTTATATTTATTTTATATTATATTAGACTTTAGAGAATAAAGGTGTGCTGAAATGTTTGGCTAATTAAACTTCGCTGGGAAATAGTTTAAAGGAAAGATAAATATTGAAGTAAATAGTAATGGAAATTAGTTGGTAGTGGGGTGGGTTTATATATGTGTGACTGTGTAAAAGTATGCAGAATGAGAGGTGTGTATGAAAGTGAATTTACGTGTATGTGTGCAGGTGTGTACTCGTGTATGTGAGTGCGTGTGTGTTGCGTATGTATACCTTTGTGTCTGTGTTTTTCAGTGAGATCGCTAGAATATATATCATATTTAAAATAAGTAGTGGGGGGGGGGGAGTATTAATCTAATAGACCTACAAAATGGTTCTACCGAATGGCCGCAATCAAATAGATTAGACGAAAACAAAGAAAAAGAAAGAAACACACACACACACAAACACGCATATATAAACCAAATTTAGGGAATGGTGTAGGTAAAATCCCGGCTACATGTTTCTTAGCCAGCAGAACCACGGAAGTATTAATTACTCAACGAGGGGTACTCCACTAGCTGCTCAGCAGCCCAAAGATACCTTAGTCAAATGAAGGTTACGTTTTATTCAAGTGGTCCTATGTTCCCATGTCAACTCACAGGAGATTTGATCGAAAATGCACCTTAGATCTTACCTTTACATATATATATATATATATATATATATATATATATATATATATATATATATATATATATATATATATATATATATATATATATATATATATATGGGAGAATATACAAATAATAACAACAGACCAGGATAGGTGGTGTAAATAACAAAAGTATATATTAGTATGACGCTCGGGAATACGGAAAGTCTTTGACGTTTCGAGCTACGCTCTTCAACAGAAAGAATACGGAGACAAGGAGAAAAACACGGAGAAAAAAAATTGAATAGTGTTCAGTCAACGGTCAATCATAATAATGGCCGATCATAACAATGACTGACCGGAAGTTAGAAATTCTTATTTCAGGAGAGCTAAGAAAGGGGGAGATAACAAACGGTGATCGGGAACGAGGGGCTGTGTGTGGGAGGTAGAATGCTGGTGATCTTGACCTATGTAGTGTGAAAATGGGGAAGGGAGAAAGGGAGAAAGGGAGTTAGTAGTTGGTCAGTTGTAGTGTGTGCGTGGTGTGATGCGAGGGTATTGGTGTGGTGTGCGTGGTGTGATGCGAGGGTATTGGTGTGGTGTGATGTGAGGTTGTTGGGAGGTGGGGAAGGCATGGGTGGAGTGTGGGTTAGGCTTAGGGTGGGGTAGAGGTAGGGGTGGGTGGTGGGTGTAAGGAATTGGATGGGGTGGAGTGGGAAGGTAGAGTAGGAGTGTGTTGGGGTGTGGTGGGATGAGCTTATGAGAAGGTGTTGACGAGGAGGGAGAAGGGGAAGGTGGATGTAAGAGAGGGGGAAGATGGGTATGGGAGGGGAGAGGAAGAGAGGAGAGAGGGTGGGTATAAGAGAGGGAAGGTGGATTAAGAGAGGGGGAAGGTGGGTAGAGAAAGAGGGGAAGGTGGGTATGGGGGGAGAAAGAGAGGAAGAGAAAGAGAGTGATAGAGAGGGAAGAGGGGTATGGGGGGAGAAAGGGAGGAAGAGAAAGAGAGTGAGAGAGAGGGGAAGAGAGTGAGAGAGTAAGGGTGAGAGAGTAAGAGAGTAAGAGAGTAAGGGTGAGAGAGTAAGAGAGTAAGAGTGTAGAGAGTAGGAGAGTAAGAGTGTAGAGAGTAAGAGTGAGAGAGTAAGAGAGAGGAGAGAAAGAGTAGGGGTGAAGAGAAGTGGGAGTGGAGAGAAGTATGAAGAGAGGTGAAGAGACGTACAAAGAAGTAGGAATCGGAGCAGGAGGTGGGGGAGGGGAGAGATGGGTGGTAGGAGGGAGGGTGGGGGAGAGAGACAGGAGGAGGGGGTTAGATGAAGAGTGGAGGGGAGTTGAGCCCATGTGGCGCAAAGGAGCGATATATCAAAATAAACAGCGACAGAAACAGTATTAATATCAAAAGCTATACTTACCTCAAACGTAACGTGGATTTCGTGTTAAAACACAGAAATCTGCATTATTTACCTTGAGAGGAAATATTATATGGAGTCGTGGTGCATATGTATTCATATTCATATCGTTGATAGACGAGAACCGTCACTTATCGCTTCCGGAACTACCAGATCACGTATTTTCTCCTTGTTTTGTGTTCCTTAGTGACATACATCAAGTACTGACATAACAGCCGAATCTGATATCCTATATATTTTTCACGGGAGATTCATTACGGGCATAACACTCTTGATACTCTATCAGAGTTGAACTGGAGCTAAACAGCAAGGGCAGCAACAAAAGTGTCAAGATATGAATATTGTTTGACAAACTTCCTTCATATTCCTATTTGGCACTCATCTATATCTTTTAGTTCAGGGACTTTCAAGTATATATGTGTCATCATATTTCTGGTTGAAGAAATTGTGGTAATTAACATAGAACTTTAGTTTTAAGAACTATAACAGAAACACAACCGTTACCAAGATCGTCTTCAGTATATATCACCGGAAAGCATTTACTCAAACATTAAAAGTCACCTGGACCGTCATTATTTTACCACTACAATGAAATCCAATATCTACAAACACCAGCATTGCTACCTCCGAAATCATCACCTCTGAAATTACCAATATAATTATCGCAATCAATAGCTATCAAAATATGCTTCTCCTTCTCCAATACTCTAACAGTCCTATCAGTACCACGACCATTACTGTCACACTACTACTACTACTACTACTACTACTACTACTACTACTACTACTACTACTACTACTACTACCACCACTGTATCCATGGCCATCACCACTACAATAACCGCAACTTCCACAACTACTCTTATCACAAACTTCTTGACCACGAATGCCAAAATTATAATCATCTTAACCGATGCCGTACTAGCAATAGCTAGCGTAGTCATATACATCGCCTCAATCCCGGCACTTACTATCTCCACAATCACATTCACCAACACAACTCCAACCAATTGTAACTCCGTCATCTTAAACACTACCACTGTTTGAACATCTGGTGCTTCCACAATCAGTACCACGACCCAAGGTCAGACCTCTGGTATCTCCATCACCACATCTCTCACTACAGGCCAAACTCGTGGTACCTCCCTCATTACATCCACTAACACAGCGGCAACGTGTTGTATCTTCAACATCACATCAACCACCTCAGGCTTAACCTGTATCAGCACCACCTTCATATCCACGTCCATCCTCATATCCACCCAGTAGTTATCCCTCTACTACCGTCTCCATCGTATCTACTACCACAACTAGAACTATTAGTAACACCCCGCAACATCCACCGCCTCTTTTCGTGACCTTAGTACCTGCACAAGCACATCCACCACCTAAACTTGAACCTCGAATACTTCCCTCATCATTTCTACTCCAACTGATTGAAACTTTAGTATGTCGACCATAATGCCCTGTTTGATCACTAGTGGCCCCATCGTCACATCCAACACCACCACACCACGAACCTGATATACCTCCACCCACTTTCACAACCACCACTACAATCCAAACCTAAGCCACCTACAACCATCTCACCCACCTTTTTAACCCTACGTCCACCGTCACGTAGTCTATCACAGCTTGATTCCTCGTACCTTCATCATTACATCTGCTTCCTCTCCTCATGCCTTTTCATACCTTCAACTGCACATCTACAAACCCCACCACCTTGAAGTCGAACTCAAGTACCCCCACCATCACATGCACCACCTCAAAACGAATCATGACCATCACTCTCACCACCACAATATCATTAAGACAGCCATCCATCATCTAACGAGGTCAACCATTTACCATTAACTCAATCATCGCACCATAATATCATCAACTGTTCATCATTGATGGTTGTAGCGACCGGAAGGCATCATTTCAAGAAATGCAGCGACACCATATCATTTCTTTAATTCCATCAACCTCATTCACATTTATTGTTTCTTTACTCTCTAGAGTTCCACTTCCTCTTTGCTTCTCCGCACAATCAGCATTTGCTTCCATTTCTCAAGTCAACAGTTGTTATTGTGGTTAGTTTGGGTTTTGTATTATTAATATTTGTTTTAAAGTGTTGTTGTGATTGGTGTTGCCGTTGTTAATAATTTATTTCTGCTGTTACTTTACTTTGTAGTTGTAGCTGAAGCAGTGTTAGTAGTAGTAGTAGTAGTAGTAGTAGTAGTAGTAGTAGTAGTAGTAGTAGTAGTTGCATATTATGATGCAGATGATGATGATAATGATGATGATAACGAGGACGATGGTGGTGGTGGTGGTGGTGGTGGTGGTGGTGGTGGTGGTGGTGGTGGTGGTTTGGTGGTGGTGGTGGTGGTGGTGGTGGTGGTGGTTTGGTGGTGGTGGTGGTGGTGGTGGTGGTGGTTTGGTGGTGGTGGTGGTGGTGGTGGTGGTTTGGTGGTGGTGGTGGTGGTGGTTTGGTGGTGGTGGTGGTGGTGGTGGTGGTGGTGGTGGTTTGGTGGTGGTGGTGGTGGTGGTGGTGGTGGTGGTTTGGTGGTGGTGGTGGTGGTGGTGGTGGTGGTGGTGGTTTGGTGGTGGTGGTGTTGTTTGCAGTGGTGTTTCTGAAGATGATGTTGATGATGATATTGAGGATGAGGATGATGTTATTGTTGGGACCCAATCAATCAGGTCAAGTAGACCAGACTTATGATCAAAGACATTAAACTTTACAATCAAATCTCTGCGATTACATTTATATGTTACATTAAATTTTTGTTTTTTTCTTTTGAAGAAAAAGACAGTTTCGAGCGCTACTTGCAGTACTTCGAACGACGGAGAAGAAACTCTTCTTACCCCAACCCTTTATTTTCACTTTTGTTGTAAAAGTCGTTGTTTCTGTTGGTGTTGTTTTATTTAGAGTTGTTACCATCGTCGACGCGGAGGCGAAATGGCCCAGTGGTTAGGGCAGCTGACTCGCGGTCATAGGATCGCGGTTTCGATTCCCAGACAGAGCGTTGTGAGTGTTTATTGAGCGAAAAACACCTAAAGCACCACGACGCTCCGGCAGGGGATGGTGGCGAACCCTGCCGTACTTTTTCACCACAACTTTCTCTCACTCTTACTTCCTGTTTTTTGTTGTACCTGTAATTCAAAGGGTCAGCCTTGTCATACTGTGTCACACTGAATATCCCCGAGAACTACATTAAGGGTACACGTGTCTGTGGAGTGCTCAGCCACTTGCATGTTAATTTCACGAGCAGGCTGTTCTGTTGATCGGATCAACTGGAACCCTCGACGTCGGAAGCGACGGAGTGCCAACAACAACCGTCGTCGACATTGATACTGATCTGTTGCTGCTATTATGATAGTTCTCATCTCCAATGCTGTTGAAGTCGTGTTTTGTTATGGACGTCGATGTTTTCGTTGTTGCTGCTGTTGTTACTGCTCATACGTTTTGTTGTTGTTTAGTCCAAGGCCTCACCTCTGATTTAGTTGCCATTTGAGCTAAGGTACTGTAACTATGCCGTCCCATCTCTCTCACTCTTTCTCTTTGTTTTTTTTTTTGTATGCAAGTTGTGTAATGTTACAACGCTAAGCAAAATGTTTAGCGGTAGTTTGTCCATTTTTACGTTGCATGTTCAATTTCCGCAGAGGCCGGCTTTGCCTTTCATCCTTTCGGGGTCGATAAATTAACTACAAGTTAAGCACTGAGATCGAAGTAATCGACTAGCCCCTTCATCCGAAATTGATGGCATTGTGCCAAATTTTAAAAACATTATTATCGAACGGTTTTAACTTTCTTAATATGGTAAGTGTTGATATCAAATATGATTTGTCGGCTAATTCTGGTATATTAAACAATCGATCCCAGTGGACGTCATTTACGAAGTTTCACTTATGATATTTTATATGCCAAGTTCAAATTAAATACGTCTATGAAATAATAACAGAACCACTAACGTAATTAACGTTTTTGAGCCACAGACACGTTGAGGGCGATTTTAGATTTGGTCTTCCTGGATCAATACAAACTGTACAACTTACTGCTGTTGTTTATTCCTCGGTAGGCACTAATCGAGCAGAAATAAGATCGAAAAGAAACTACGTCCAAGAAAATACCGTGTTCATGTCATTTGTTACGTAGACAGTGGAGTTAGATAAAGAAGACTTGGCTGTTCATTCTCGTAAGACTAGCGACACAGAGAGGCTTCGTCCGTCATTAGTATTAGCAGTGTAACGTTATTCATTTCAAATGTGGAGGAGCAATGGCCCAGTGGTTAGAGCAGCGGACACGTGATCTTAGGATCGCAGTTTCGATTCCCAAACTGGGCGTTGTGAGTGTTTATTGCGCGAAAACACCTAAAGCTCCACGTGGCTCCGGCAGGGGTGGTGGTAAACCCTGCTGTACTCTTTCACCACAACTTTCTCTCACTCTTTCTTCCTGTTTCTGTTGTACCTGCATTTCAAAGGGCCAGCCTTGTCACACTCTGTGCCACGCTGAATCTCCTCGAGAACTACGTTAAGGGTACACGTGTCTGTGGAATGCTCAGCCACTTGCACGTTAATTTCACGAGCAGGCTGTTCCGTTGATCGGATCAACTGGCACTCTCGTCGTCGTAACCGACGGAGTGCCACCACCACCATTCATTTCAAATTATCGATATCCAACTTGATAATGTTAATTGATTTATTTATTTCATATTAAACGTTAGAAATCGGTGAATTAGCAAAATTAATGCATTAAAGCGGATATCAAAGAATATGTATAAGTACAGTAATAGTATAGTTATACGTATCACAAATATAGGTATGAATATCATTCAGAATGTACGTTGAATATCATAAGATATAGATCCGATTAGCATGTAGAACATAGTTATAAACGTCACATAGAACTTATATATTAATATCAAACAAATCATAACTATTAATGTCGAATAAGTATAGATATGTATATCTCATTTAATTAAGTTATTAACAATGAATGCAATTATGTGAAAATAATATGGGTTTAATATAAATGTAATTTATTCTGATAGAGAACGTAGGTATAGAATATACATATAGGTTGCGTGATTTAATAACATATAGTATACTTTCACTAATTGTCTTAATTACTTATGTAGCCACGAGCTGACGTAGAGACTCTCTCGATACATCCTCTCTTTCAGTCACATACAGAATGTGACTGGTGGAAGTAGAAAGAGCTGCCCTCGTATTAAGCTGGTACTCATTTCATTTGAATAAACTGGAGCAATAAGAAATAATGTGCCTTACTGAAGGACACAACACACCATTTCACACAGGAATCGAACATCGATCTCATGATTATGAGACAAGCAATCTGACAATAAAATCAATGAATGTGATACAAGACTTATGTATGAATTTTCACGTACATCATTGTTCTAAATATCACATAAATAGACATAGACACGCAGGTCTATGTCTATTATTGACTATTGACTATTCACTATTTAAGTTCACATAAAATGTGACATATAGCTAAATTATGATGACCTTAATTACAAATATATCATTATCGCGAAGAATTTGCTAATTGTTTTGCCGTTGCGCAGTTACTGGAGCAAGAATGTTCCTGAAACCATTCTTTGTGCTTCAATAGTACTTAACCTAATGAAGTCCCGAGAAGTCACAAGATATTCCAGCATCCTTGATTATAGCATATATATACTTGAGCGTAGGTAAGTATCTTGAGGTCAGTGTGTGTATATGTGTGAGTTGGTGTGACAATGGTAGGAAGAGAGAAAAAGATATTGTGCATGAAAAAGATAAAAAGAGGGAGAGAGAGAGGGAAAGTGAGATGGGGGTTATTGTGTGAATTAGTGTAAAAGTTACATTCAGTACAATGTTTTATATAATTAAGTACGCCCAATCACTTCAGCAAAATCACACATTTGGGTCGTTTGTCAAACTGCTGGATATTTTAAAAGAAATGTATTGTATTGATTACTTCAATATAATTCACAAGAAGTGGTGAATATGTATGTATGTACGGATATACATACATGCGTACATATATGATTACATATGCGTGAGTGTGTGTGTGCTTGTTTTGTAGAAAAATAAACTCTCTCTTTCTGAATTCAGTCAGTAGACTGCGGCCAAGCTGGTGCACTCTATCGGAGGATCTTAATCCATTATATCGTAACCAGTAGCTATGTGTATGTTTTGTTCTTATTTTAGTGATTCCTACATATCGCATCGTTCCATTACGGGACATATATTGGAGACCCTGTTTATTTTTCGCAGTAATATCAACGTGGAGATAGTCATAGTGAGACCCGGGTACACAGGGAGTCTGAGGGATAGCGTAGTAATGGAAAGGATATATTAGAAGATAACGTGACATTTTCAAGACCAACCGTCACGTTGGTTTGAAGCGATCGGTTTTACTTTTTCACATGGTTATACATGTGATGATAGACTAATAGAAAACTGATAATATTAAAAGTGATTTACATTGTGCGTACCATGTGGAGTTGGATGCCTATCAGGCGAGGAATGTTGGGAAAGAGGTAAACTCATAGAATCATTATAATGAAGAAGTGAATGGGAATTAAAGAGACCGTTTTGGCAAGGGACCAAAACGATTTATTGCCATAAAGAAGAGTGATATGTTGAGAGATGTACAATGCACTGAGACAAATTTCGTGATTTGGATGATGATTTCTTAATACTTGTGCTCCTGGTAAAATGCCGTCCAGCTTCTAGCATATGGGGTTTTCTCCAAGAGTTAGAAACTGTATATATTAAATTAATTTTTACAAAATATATAGTTGTGTAGAAGGACACGCTTATGACGACGATTTCAGACTGTCCGACATATCATAGCCGATGCTCACATATTGCTAAGGAGAGGCGGATTTTGAACTAGTGGGCACTGGGCCGTTAGGTAACTTAGTGCCATAGTGTCTAGGAGGGGGTCATTTTGTAATATGTATTCGTGAAAAAGCAACTCACACATGTATATGCTCCCATGATACATGTATTAGTATTTCTATGTATGTGCATATAGGTGTGTGTGTTTGTGTGTGAGTATGAATATATACACATATGCATACGCACACACACAAAGACACACATGCATACAAAAGTACACATACACATATATACATATATATTTCTTTATTTATATATATATATATACACACAGACGCGCGCGCGCGTACACAAACATATGGATACATAAGCGCTCACACACACACACACACACACACAAACACACATATTCACTTAAGCATAAGAATGTATTTTGAGATTCTATTAGCGAGACAATTACCGGAAGCCACATTATTTTGATACTTGTTGAATAGACGTATTTTTCTTCCTTCTATTCTCAATCTTAAATCTACATCCTTTCATAACTTCTCACCCCGACAATTGATAATTTGTCTACATAAGTGGAGCTACTTCGCAGTCAAATATCCCTGTAGTGCCTCAATCTACATCTTTTGAAATCACTGGTCCCTTCACTTATTTCTTCACTCTTCTTACATTTTTTTCTTTCTTTTCACCTTCGCTTGCCTATTATTTATTTATTTATTGCATCTACTTATTTATATTCGTTTTCTTAACAAATAATCTATTTGACAACAGACAAATATCCCATAACCAAATACCCGCCCATCAGATGACCAATTATATAATCAAGAGAGGGATAGATGGAAGGGGCGGTGCTTATTTACTTATTTCATTTCATTTAGAAGTTCTTTCTTAATTTCTCTAGAAAACGCTTTTTTCGACAGGTGCAAGCTGCGCTCTATTTGACATATAGAGCGCCATTTTTCACACGTTACCGTCCTGGGAATTTGTATGAATATATACGTGTGCAAACACACACACACACACACACACACACACACACACACACATATATATATATATATATATATATATATATATATATATATATATATATATATATATATATATATATAAGCAACACGGATTTCAAAGGTGATTGCAGTACGCACGTTTCATGCTACTTCAATTTATTTAAGTAATGCTCGCATTACTTAAATAAATTGAAGTAGCATGAAACGTGCGTACTGCTATCACCTTTGAAATCCGTGTTGCTTATTTTTTTTTATTTTGATCACCTATCATTTTGGGATACGATACTCGGGTGCCTACGCATAAGTACCATATTCAACCTTGAGTCTATATATATATATATGTATATATATATATATATATATATATATATATATATATATATATATATATATATATATATATATATATATATATGTGTGTGTGTGTGTGTGTGTGTGTGTGTGTGTGTGTGTGTGTATACGTACATACATACATACGTACATACATACGTACACACAAGCATGCATATATAGAAAGCTATACATGTGCGTGCATTTAAAATTATATATTTACATACTTGAGTGTAATTTGAAAGTGAGATGAGAAATATCTTAACACGTGACCGAGTAGGGGGTGTCATATTTCAACGTTAACTTAGAGATATCCCGTTCATTGGGATATATTGGATGTTTTTTCTTTACAATTACGATTTCAAACTATTCATTCAAATACACACTCACATGTCTATACACATGTATCTAACGTTCAAGCTCCAAGTTCTGAAGAGAATGACTGTGAAATAAATAAATGATCTTTAATTTGTAGTTAAGCCTATATCAGTTCTATAGTGGTAGTTTTTGAAACATTAGATTATATACAGTTGTAAATTAAATTGTCATCTAAAAGCAAAGCAAAAACAAAAAAAATCAGTTATTCCTACTATTTGATGTGCAAATTGTCTTATAACTGTAGTGATATTTAACCGTAATATAGAGGTGACATTTGCCACGTTTCAAAAGACATCGTTTAGCGCTATGTTAAGAATATTTCTCTTCAAGAGCTTATAATGCTTATGTACTTAACGGAAGTGCTTCTATACAGGACAGAAATTGTAGGTGCACATGTATGAAAAATGTTAACGTCTAGAATTGTGTGCACGAACTTTTATTTCTCAAGGAGTAAAATGTTCAACTGGACTATTTTATGGGCATATAAATGCTTATTTATGCCTTACCTACGTACTGGTACGTATTTGATTTCCAACATATTCTCCGGACCTACATATATTTCAACTACAGTGACTACACATTGTTCGATATATAACCTAGTATCATGGTCGGTGTAGTCTCCTCAAGGTCTCATGGTCTTTCAATATATATATATATATATACATATATATATATATATATGTGTGTGTGTGTGTGTGTGTGTGTGTGTGTGTGTGTGTGTGACCGTTACATATATGTGAACGTGCTCCATATTTGGTCCCCGTGCCATCCTTCCTCAACATAAATCTTGCTCGAGTCACATCACAACACATAGATGGTTTAATGTGATATTTTACCGTGAAAAAACAACGAAAAACTAACGGTTAAACCATGAATTATCATTTTATAAACATTATTCTGCTTAGCGAAAGCATCTGAGAAATGTATAACTGCTGTCATTCACAGAAAAAAACTATTGTTTTACGTGAGAAAAGCGCTGTTGAAACGTTAAGTGAAATTTGGCAATCGAGGATCGAATCCACGCTATGCCTGCCTGAAACCACTACACATACCTTGTGGAATAAAAAATTTATCTACTGTCATGAAAAAAGTGTAACTGTGAAAATGCAGAATTATCGGCGTAATGGGCATTCAAATAATGTATGAATGAAGTCTATAATGATTAAGATACAAATTCAGGAAGTGCAATGATAATGTTTAGCAGTTCAAACTGTGAGTAGTGAAATACAGAATTAGGTCGGTTCATCATGAGAATCAAATATTAATCGTTTCGCTAAAATCTGAAGCGGGTATGGGTTATTTCCCTTGGGTTATTTCCCTTGGGTTATTTAAATAAAATATTAGTAATATATAGTAGATAGACGGATCCATTGGAAGGGCCCCATTATCGATTTTTATCGACAATCTAAGTATGTCACAAGGTTTCCAGACATGATTTCTACTCATGTGTCAAAGTATAAAAGTGATATTGTCTGCAAAAATTAAAAATAGGACACACAAAAAATCAATATTCAAAGTAATCGAACACAAACAATGAAATGGGTTATTTCCCTTGAGTGTTTAAAAGAAATATTGTACAGATGATATGAGTTATTTGCCTTGGGTGTTTAAACAAATTAGTTATATTAGATAGATATAAAGGTCCAATCCAGGGGCCGTATTATCAATTTTTTCAACAATCTAAGTATGTCACGATGTTTTCAGACATGAGTTCTACTCACGCGTCAAGTTTCATCAAAATTAATAAAACGATGTAGGAGGTGTCAGCTAACATCACCATAAACAAACGCACACCGATTTTCCACATATGTAGTATATATATATATATATATATATATATATATATATATATATATATATATATATATATATATATATATATATATGTGTGTGTGTGTGTGTGTATGTATGTATGTATATACATGTGTGTGTATAGATAAATATATCTATATACATACATATATATATATATGTATGTATGTATGTATATATATATATATATATATATATATATATATATATATATATATATATAGAGAGAGAGAGAGAGAGAGAGAGAGAGAGAGAGAGAGAGAGAGATTGATAGATAGATTGATAGATAGATAGATAGATAGATAGATAGATAGATAGATAGATAGATAGATAGATATACACAAATACATTTGTATACCTACATACATCCATACAGTAACACATTGAAATCGTTGATACGAAGAAACGTGCATGCACATATTTTGCGCATTTATTCTACATTCAGTTATTCAGTATCTTTCTATCCAACGATAAATGATTTGATGAATGAAATTTTTAGAGAAAAAAATTTTTCTCGATTTATCTAAATGGTTCGAGTGACATTTCGTAGCTCCATTTCCCTATCATCCTATATAACACTCTCCTTGCCCAATATCCCCCCACCAGACACACACAGACACACACAGACACACAAACGCACACACACGTTGAGACAGGCACATTCATAGAAACACACTGAAACACACCCACTAAAAGTTACTCATTGTCCTGATAAAATCCCCCCTACCTCCCACTAGGGACCACCTCCGTCCATTTATTCACACGTTAAATTTAGTGAGACTATAATTTAAGTTCAGAAACCTTTCAGTGTAGTTTAGACAGACATGGAAATTTATGATATTTTCTCAAGCAACAATCACATTCATTTTAGCAAATTTGTAAGCTGTTTTTATTTTTATTTTTCTATGATCACAATTCTCACATCCGTCATCTTCTTACTTAGACTATCTTCCCTTCACATGCGCTCTTTTCTCTTTCCGACTGCATCTCTTTCTCTTTCCTTTCCATCTCTCTTCATACATTAATGTTTCGTTATCATAATCACACATTCCCTACATCTAAGTGGAAGCCTTAAAAGGAATCCCACGAAAGATCACAAATGAAATAGTAATAACATCAGTAGTGTTAGTAGTAGCTGGGTTAACAATTACAGTAACAACTACAACAACAACTTATAAAGTGGCACTATCCAGTCGCTTGTCCTGCTAGAAATATCTACCAAATCGCCTTGAAATAAAATCATAAAAGTATTTAGAATTGATGGATCGAGTAAGGTAAAAGCAGGTAAACAGTGCGTGAGAGTAAGACGAGATGGCCGTTGATGGAGTGTCGTAAAGTATAGAATGGCTCGATTAGGGCTACTCTGGATCTAAATAGCAGCGATATAAAAAGTAATTACAATATCAAAAATAATTACAACTAAATTATTGCAACAACAAAAATAGCATCAGAAACAATCGTGATTCCGACGAAACCGTACGCGGACACTTAGCTTCCGGGTAAGAGCCGTTTGTTTTGCTTTAAGTCACACAAAACAGACCACACTCAATAGAGTCTTAGACACATGTGGAAAGGAGGGATCGTCTTTCCATGAATGGAGTGGTTTAAACATACGTCTACTGAATCAGTTTGGAACTTGGGCAGAACAAGAATAACAAGAATAACACCAAGAGAAGTAGCAGCTACACGTGTGTACGACTTGTTGCGATCAACATATTATGATAAAATCAATGATGGAGCTTATGTCACTGCTTGACATGCTAAAACTAACAAATAAATATTCCTTAAGTAATATTCTACCGTCTTATGCTATGAAAGGATTCATTGAATAATGTAATTCTAGAAAGCTTTTCAAAAGATAGCTTGGTCACGGTTGGAATACTTTAATCCTCCTCCACCTCCTACTCCTCATCATCATAACCACCATCATCATCATCGTCACTATTTTCCTCGTCATTGTAATTGTTCTTGTCCTCATCTTCCTACTCCTCCTCTTTATTATCGTCGAGTGCACCATCATAATCATTATCATCGTTGTGGTCGTTATCATCGACTGCATATTGGACATCATCGCCTGCATGGTGGGAATATCTGCATAACATTAATCAGGAAGTAGTTTTCTATTTTCCCGTCTATTTCATCGACTATCACCAATCTTAGTTCCTATTACGACCATTGACATCCAGAGCATCTCTACCATTATTCACTGATATCGAGGTATTTGTAGTATTCTTGGTATGTACAACAGGAGATACATTGTTCATAGGAATGCAGAGTTGTAATAATTTAAAGGTGTGGAACTTCTTTTCTACTGCAGCAGCTATCATATTTAAGCATTTGGTTTGGTCTTATCCGTACTACAACCAGCAGTTTCTCAAGATTGATAATATGTTGAACAAAGATTCTTAATTTGTCTCCAAATAAATCATGAATTTGATCAGTAATATCGTTGTTGCAAACCCTAAAAGTTAACCTCAGGATATCTGCGTAACCAATAACAGTGGATTAAATGCCAAAATGTACACAATTCCACTATGACTGACTCCTTGAAATATTCTGTTTGAAATACGTGATTTATTAACCATGATTTTGTAATTCATTCATTGGAAGCAGGCAATGTTGCCAAGTGCAGTCATGAGGGAAAGCAATCGAATGCCTTGCTGCAATCAAGACATACTGTCAATAATTCTGCGCTATTTCTTACAGTACACAGATTTATCTCTCAAATGTTGTTCGGCACCTCACTTCTTTTCGCCTGCTTGCCCATTAGTCGGTGTCTCGTTGACCTTCTGTTTAATAAAAAAATAGTCATATCTAGCCAACTTTTATGCAGCTACGCAAGACTTTGTCCAACTAGAAATAACTTTAAATTCATTAAATAACACACTACCGTCTTAAAAAGATGAAGAATATATCACGCAGTGTGGTTCTAGGTTTACAAACAGGTAAATTTATCATGGCTGAATTTCCTTTGATGACAAGTTTACTTGGTCAGGGATGACAGGATAATATCAACAGCAACAAAGACAGCAACAAAACAATTAATGTCGAATAGTGTAAGTAAAACATTGTCATCTCGAACTAGCAGGATTACACTAATCACAAAAGAACATCTTATAGGTCCTGTTTCCTCATCCTGATCTTCCACTCTTTATAATCATCACAAAACATGTATTTCACTGACACGATGTTTACTGTACGATGTGTAAACTTTCTTTCTCTCTCAAGGCAAAGCAGTTTCTTACACTATTGATTTGTCTATAAAATTGCATATAAATAATTTTACTTAAGTTTAAAGAATTATCTCATCAGGAGATGATTCTCTCTTCATATCTAGCTATGGTACTATTCTTATACATGTTCTTTTCTGTTGTTAACTAACGCTGTAATTTATATGCGTATGAGTGCATTTAAGTATGTATGTATGTATGCATGCATATACATGCGTAACTATCTGTCTATATGTGCATATATATATATATATATATATATATATGTGTGTGTGTGTGTGTGTGTGTGTGTGTGTGTGTGTGTGTGTGTGTATGTGTGTGTGGGTGTGTGTGTGTGTGTGTGTGTGTGTGTGTGTGTGTGAAAATCTATGAAAATATTCTAAGCTAACTCTGCTAAATTGGAGATGCTTATGCACTGCATATACATTAGTAATGTGCGATAACAGTTCAATAACTCATCTACTGGATCTAGTGAACACACGCATCAAAATACCATCAAGGAGATGTAAACCGCAACGAAAAGCGTCAATTGTGGCGAAAATTGTAATAGCAGAAATGCTTATGATATAGCGAACACGGTAACTACGTCAGAAAATAAAGTAGGAACTGCCACGTATACAAATAAATGTAATAAATGTTCATGTAGAGAAAAATCAAAATTCCCATTGATGAACCTCTGCATGAGTACAAATCTTCTATATAAACGTACCATGCATGCAAGGAGAGAACCTTGTGTTTCCATTAGGCAAATTACTGATACATTTAAGGAGCTTTATCGCAACCATGTCGCCAGCTTCAAGAGAATCAATAACAGAGATGCAACATCTTTGACCGATTTTGTATGGCGTCTGAAGGCAGATAAATAAGGTACAACATTACTTGGTCCATAGTGAAGCACGCAAAACCATATAATATCATATCGAAGAGATGACTATGCTCCGAGGAATCCTTGACTATTCTGCAGATTAATGAGAGGATCACTAATAGATTTACTGAAAGATTCCCAAAATAGCTACACGCATATAAATGTACTTTCGCACAATTCAGTAGGAATGAATTTGAGTAACGCTTAACGTAATTTGCTTTAAGGTATGAATGAATTAAGTTTATCTTTTACCTCTCCATTCTTATAAACATCAAGTAGCCATGTAACTCGCTTTGTGATCGTGAGTGCACCAAACCACACATGTGTGTATGCTTACATTTTCGCGGATGCTTGTACGAGCGGGTGTGCACGCACTATGCAACTTGCGCCAGGGTGTTTGTACATCCATATCTGTTAACGGTTATTTCTAATACTTTTATTGCTGTATTGGGTGTTCGTTTGTTTTTTGGTATCTGTGATCATATTTTTGATCTTCTGTATAAATGAAATTATTTTCTGCGTTTTGCTGCTTTTCTTTCTACGAAATGAGAAGATATGTTGCGGAACTGTTGTTTTAAGTAGTTGTATTTATTTATTTATCAGTTGAGACACACCTGCAGCGCTGAATGCTTCAGAACAAGCTGTTGCGTGTCCCAACTGTGAGGGTTCGATGCTAGATCTGTCGAAACAATTGCCGTGATTAATAAAATAAATTTTCGTGTATTCCATCTTCCGTCTTTTATTTACCATATACAGAGCGAACAGTTTAGAATGTGACCGTTCTTTAACAGTAAACCATTCTTTTTATTATCTAATGTGTGTGTTTATATATATATATATATATATATGGAAACATATATTCATATATCATTACTTTCTATGAATATTAACTTCTTACCTGACAAGGGGCATATATATACACACACACACACACATGTATATATATATTTATATATATATATATATATATAATTATATATATATATATATATATATATATATATATATATATATATATATATATATATATATATATATATATATATATGCATACATACATATATACATACAAACATATACACACACGCACACACACACGCAAAGGCACGTGCACATATATGTTCATGAGAAGGAGAGTAATTTCAGATGTAGTACGCAATACATGATATTACGATATTAGTGTAGAGATTCTTTTTTACATTTTCATTTAAGAAACGGCAGATCGGTGCTTTCCCTCTCAGATCATTGACTTATCAGGTGAGTTGTGGTATAATTTTCATGTAATGGCTGTAAACTATTTATCGGTCAGTAGTCAGCATAATATCGGTCAAATTAAATATATTTCCTTTTCACAGAGAAATAAATCCCGTCTTATAACCAGTGTGGTTTCTTAGACAGGCGCAAATAGTGTTTGTTGAAAGAAAATACTTTATATTTCAAAATATCAATTCATCAATTGAAAAGAGCACATTGACTACTGTTCTGATATATGTGTATGCATTATGTTGCTACACCCAAGTATATATATGTATATATATATATGTGTGTGTGTGCATATATGTATGTATCTATGTATATATATATATATATATATATATATATATATATATATATATATATATATATATATATATATATATATATATATATATATATATATATATATATATATATATATATATATATATATATATATATATATATACCTATCTATATCTATATATTTGTGTATATACATATCATCCTCCTACAGTATATTTACAATGTTTGTGCATAGTGCGGGGGTGGGGCAGAGTGATGATACGCGTATATACATCTTCTTAAACTTTGCTACGACAAATTTCTTTGCATTTGTTTGGCGTAACTCAAGGGCGAAAACTAGCGATTCGGCCCCCCCACGGAGACAGGAAGCTTATCTGTTATGGATGGAGACGTAGATGTATAGCAACAGGCTTCTCTGCCTGTGGGAGGTAAAAATAGAGAAATGTAGAGAGGGAGGATATTCAGGCATGTAGTCTAACAGAGAGAATGCTGAATATATATGACAAACTAGGTAGTTATATTAAGATGTAGCATTGTAAAGATCACAGTAATATATACATACAATCGCAGTGACACCCATACACACAATAAGAGAGTAAGAGAGAGTCAGAGACAGAAACAAAGACGGATGCAGAGAGACAGAGAGACAGAGAGACAGAGAGAATGAAAGACGGCACAAAAGAGAGAGGTTTGTGGCATTTTGGGAGGAGAAGAATAAGCATGATTTGTGATTAGCCTGAAAATGTAGAAATGTAACACTGGGAAAAATTGTCTTAAAGTGTTTTGTTCTTTTTAAATCCTAAACGTATAATGTGAGATGAGAACTTCTTAAACTGACATTTCGGATGTTTTATTATAACATTTTATGTATATATTTTGTACAAAAGTATTACATCCAAACACTGCTTCAGTTTGATATCCGATCGCTTTTTATTGTTCCTAGTTCGGTAATATAGTGGCAGGTAAATATGAATTAGGGGTCACTAGTTCCTGAGAAGTCCTAATCTTTTCAGTTAGTGCACAGTCGGGTGTCTTGTTGTCGGATGTCTTGTATCATAATCATAAATTATTATGTAAATGACGAAGAAGTTCACAACATAAAGTCTTTTATGGTAATGGCTTTCGTTTTAACTGTGTAGGAAAGATGAAAGGCATAAATAACTATTGAAACATTTGAAAATGATCTCGAGATAAAGGTCATGGTGCTAGGTATCATAAGACACTTTAAGTTGCTACACTGGTTTTTGTATATAATAATTACACGGGAGTAAAGGTAATGCAAGAATAAAAGGGCATCAAAGACAGGTCAGACTGCTATGTAGATAAATAACAGATATATATATATATATATATATATATATATATATATATATATATATATATATATATATATATATATATATATATATATATATACTGAAGGAAAATGCACACATTTTACATAGTTTTAATATATTTTTTTAATATTATTTTATATTGTGTTTGTCGATCGGTTTCGCTTTCGCTAATCATGACATTGAAATTATTGTGATTTCGTATTTTTTAAAGATTTTAGTCCATGTTGTGCATGGAGAAGTTTATGAGTGAATGGTTCAACAAGTGCAAAAATCTAGGTGGAGGTAATTGGTGATCGTTATTTTTGGGAACAAGGGAGGTAACTGTTCACCTTTCGGGGAGGGGATAAATACACACAAAAACTCAAAAGCTAAAGTAGTGAGAATAAATATGTACAGTGTTGGGTACGTGATCAAGAATTAAAATATATACTGAGATCAATGTTTGTTAGGCGTTCATATTTAGACGTGTTCTGTATATTTCGATAAACAAATTTTCTTTGTTTAAACGTTCCTGTAGGGAAATTGTTTCTTTGCACTAGTAGATGAGGAAACCTGTGAAGTTTGGCTTGGTATTACTGCAAAAATATGGATATCCATTTCACCGTTATATAAGAGAGAACTGGAAAAGATACCTTGATGACTGCTGTATCATTCGGAAGGAGACCACTAATAAACTTTTGTGATTCAAATCAATACTAAATTATATAACCCTTAACATTCAATTCACAATTGGATATAGCAAAGAACAAGATATTAAGATAAAAATATGTGAAGCAACCAAATTATATCTGACATATATCATAACCCATGGATTCGAAGCAATATCTCCTGTTTAGCTCATGACACATAGAAACACACCAAAAGAAATATCCCCTTTAAATTAGCAAAAAAGATTTGCACAATAGTATCTGAGAGAAATATGAGGGGCCTTCGTCTTCAAGACCTCAGAGCAACACTGACTGAAAGACTATATCAACCCTCACTTATAGATGATGGAATTAAGCGTGCTAAGAAATTAGACATTAAAACACTAAGAGCAACAAAATGTAGCACCACACATCGTCTCAAAACACTACTATATATATATCAACTTACAACATAGAAACAATAAGGCATATAACATTAATGTACAAAATGTACCTATGCTCACTAGAGATCCAAGAATGTACAACATTCTGAAAACATAAATTCATGAAATGCAAAAATCAACACAAATCGTTGAAAAGACTTGTAACAAACGCGAAGATTTACACAACAGCCACGAAACCAACGGCTGGAAAATGTGGACGCCCAAATGGTGATACATGCCCCAACCTACTGGAAGGCTCAGAATTCGTATTCAGACAAGAACAGAGGTTCACAATTGAAACAAACTTCATTTGTGCTTCCAAGAATATAATTTATGTTATAACTTGCTCGGTTTGTGGACATGACAATATAGGAGAGACAAGTACGACACTGAGACGGAAAACCACACTACATAAGGAACAGATCCAGTTCCCGCAATACAGACAGATTCCTTTGAGCAAGAGCATACAGAGATGTGCAGGTAATAAATACCCAAACAAACTTCTCAGTTTTCCCATTCTAACACTGCAAATAATCAATCTCTATACAAGAGTGTTTAAATAAAGAAAATTTGTTCATCGAAAAATGCAGAAAATGTGTGAATATGAACAGTTAACTAACTTTCACCTCCGTTTATATTTAAATACATGTTAACGAACTGAAGATACGATCGAATTTCCCATAGCTCTTCTATTTCTAGTTGCATAAACGGCAACCCTGGCTAACTGCCGTGAAGTATAGAATAATGTTTTGCAGCTCATCGTATTTTGATACGAAAAACTCTCCGCCTCAATAAACCACTATTGTTCCTGAATGTTGGTCCTTATATTTTCTCCGGATTGCTTGAAGCTATCCTTCCTACACCTCAATCGTTGGATATTACATTTATATACATCTATCTATCTATCTATCTCTCTCTAGATTATATATGTGCGTGTGTGTGTGTGCCTGTATATATGTATATATATATATACATACATGCATACATATATATATATATATATATATATATATATATATATATATATATATATATATATATATATATATATATATATATATATATGTATATATATATATATATATATATATATATACATATACATATATATATATATATATAGGTTTTAAGGCTAACATTTGTTTTATGTTATGAGACAAAGACTTCAACATGAAACCACTAGTACCCTCAATCCATAAATAGCAAAATTTTCGACCAATACGGTGTTAAGTTCTCCTTCTCATTACTCGATATTAACGCACGCACACAAGACACACACACAAAAGCACACACACACACACACACACACATATTTACATATTTATATGCATATATATATATATATATATATATATATATATATATATATATATATATATATATATAAATGTATATATATATACATATACATACATATAAATATATGTATATATATATATATATATATATATATATATATATATATATATATACATATATATACGTATCTATACATATGTGTGTATGCGTGTGTCTGTATATGTTTGGCGTCAGTTTGAGCTGAGATTTATGTATATAATTTCATTACGCAACAAATTATATGACAAGCATTTATGCATGTATTTACGTATATATGTATGTATATATATATATATGTGCATATATACATATACATAATCATATACATATGTATATACATATATATATATGTGTATATACATGTGTATATGTATATGCATATATATGTATGTATATACATATATATGTATATATATATATATATGTGTGTGTGTGTGCGTGTGTGTGTGTGTGTGTGCATAGTGTAAACGTGCAAAGCTGGTCTTATATGAGCCAATTTAAACACTCGAGATGCGTTATTACAGATCCATAGAATTTTACGAGATACTTAAATATATCAAAAGAATGAATATAACTGAAATTAGATAGCAATTGATAAGTAACACAGCGTTGAATATCCAGCAGTATCAAGTACTGCATTATAGATACACTGTATGAGAAAAAAATCATACAATGTGGTCCGTTTAACATAACAGTAAGGTGCGTTTCAATTTCAACTTTGCTGGAAAGGAGAAATAAAACAGGATATGTAATTCAGTTAAGGTGTTTCATTGTGAGAAGGGTGTAGGTTTATTTGTCAGTTATAGATAATAGAGATTCTGTTATTGATGTGTATGCTGACCGTGATGTCAGCATCAATGTCGGTAACTTCAGGGAGGGCTCAGAACCGAGAAGAATAAAAGAGGGCGGTTTAGGGGACTTCGTATTTCATTCGCTCATCTAAAGTTGAATGATAGGACAGAAAAGAAAACCAAGAGAAAAACATTCGAAAATAATTAGCAACATTAAGCATTCAACCTTGTTTTACTCTTCAATGCCTTTTCAAATGATTTCTTTGAAAATTGAAACCCGGAAATGCTGGCTACAAATAAATACTCACAAATAATAATACTAAAGTGAACATACATAATACAAAAAAGATTGTAATGATAAAATAAATAGCATATAGATTTAAAAAACAACAATCAACAACATCCCTAGATACAACCACACTAACAATCACAGCTAATATTAATGGTTTTAGCATTCTAAGACGTAAACTCTTAACTCTAACCATGCTTATACAGCAGCTCAGTTTCAATTCCGTTCTTCCTTAATTTCCTTTCAATTGCAGGGAGATGTTCCTAAGAAAACTATATTACGGCATACATTCGGGTTTATTATATTGTTCGGCCTTAATCAATATCTATCCATCTAGATAGCTGTCTGTCTATTTCTCTATCTATCTGGCTATCTACCTTTATATATATATATATATATATATATATATATATATATATATATATATATATATATATATATATATATATATATATATATATACATACATATATACACATATATATACATATACATATATTCAAACATTCATACACACATACATACATTCATACATACATACATACATACATACGTACATACATACATACTTCAATGTTTAGAAAAAGAAATCAACCAACTGCTTCACACATTACAAATACAATCTGTAAGCGGAACAGTATAACTACGGAAGACTTTTCTCAATTCTAAAATGTAACATTGTTTTCGCTATCTTACATTCCAAGGATCGAGCTTTGTATTTTGTTGGAAACCAGCTGCTTCTTCAGAGGTAGAATTTAAACTATTATATACAGGAGAGACATGCATGCATACACATATATATATATCACCATTTATGCATCATGCTTAACGTACAAACACCGTTGACAGGCGAACTACTACTGTTTACGTCCGAAATAAAATGTCTTATGGATATAATGTGTGTAAAAACACATTAGATATCGGAGGCTGTAATAAATTTAATATTGCTTCTATTGCGTGCACCAGATTATTATTCAAACCTGCAGCTTTTAATTACAAACATAGATGAATTATTCATTGTACGCTATATTCGCGACGAGAAATCTTGTCTGGGCGCGTGGTTAGCTACGAATACAAGTCATTGTCTAAGACCAATAAAGCCGGAATACATTTCACGTTCTCACTAGCCGTTTGCAGGTAGCTTTTCCGTCTCTCTCCGATGTAAATGTGATACATCCATAAGAGAGTTCATCTCGAACGTATACTGCAGGAACTTTGCTGTTATCAGTGTTTATACATTATATATGATTCTTGATGGCTATTTTAACTTAATCATTCCTCAAATTCGTATACCGGAAAAAAATTTATGTGTGTGTGTGTTTTAGTGTGTGCATGTGTGTGTGAGTGTGTGTGTGAGTATGTGTGTATTTATGTATATATATATGTGTGTATATATATGTGTATATATAAATGTATATATATATGCATAACTATCTAACTATCTATCTATCTATCTATATATATATACATATATAAATATATATATATATATATATATATATATATATATATATATATATATATATATATATATATATATATATATATATATATATATATATATATATATATATATGTAGGTATGTATGTATGTATGTTTACGTATACATATATATATATATATATAATTATATCACGTGAGCTAGGGCGAAAACGATCTATCTTCAGCATGCTTGAAGTGCCGATACCTTCAAAGACTACCAAACACTGCAGCTAAAAATATACACATCGCTGAAAGCGAGATAGCGAGAGAAAATTAAAAAGATATCACGTTAATTGTAAATTGGTTCCGATTTCTGGATTAAAGATAAAAATAAGCCTTTTTCTTTTAACACAATACACGGTGGGAAATAACTGTATATATATATATATACATATATATATATATATATATATATATATATATATATATATATATATATATATATATATATATATATATATATATATATATATATATATATATATATATATATATATATATATATATATATATATATATAAAACAAATAATAAATGAGTATATGCATATATACGTACAGGTATATGCATACCTACGTCTACCTGTATATATAGGTGCATATCTGGATACAGGACATTGCAAACAAAACGTAGACAAAAAGATAATAATAACCAGAGTACAGAAAACACACAGGCCACATAGAGAACATTTTCCTTCATCAGCTACCCCCATTCTAACACAGGCGTGTCATAGATAGATAGATAGATAGATAGATAGATAGATAGATAGATAGATAGATAGATAGATAGATAGATACGGCATGCATAGTTATTTGGACTTATATTGCCTCCCTGTATTTTGTTGACGTAGAAAAAAGGGTTATTATTTGCTTTCAAGCATGTGAATATTTTTAGCTGGAGTTGTTGGTAGTTTTTGAAGGTATCGGCACTTCAAGCATGCTGAAGATAGATTGTTTTCCCCCTAGTTCCTTTGATATAAGTCATATATATATATGTGTGTGTGTGTGTGTGTGTGTGTGTGTGTGTAAGTGTGTGTGTATATAAGATTATAAGGATAAAAATCACATTAATGAGTTTTATCAAGTAGCCAGCGTGCTGTAAAAATATATAGGCAATTAATGCATTAAATTAATAGTAATGTGCACACACACATATGTATATATATATATATATATATATATATATATATATATATATATATATATATATATATATAGAGAGAGAGAGAGAGAGAGAGAGAGAGAGAGAGAGATAGAGTCTAGTAGCGTCCCAACCTCCAACGGCTTTTTCAAATAAATTACGTAACATCCTTTCTCCAACTACAATTCTCATATTCGGTTAAAATGTCTTACGTTTAAGCTGATTCCCATGCATTTCCCTGAAGAGAAGATTACATTCTTATCAACATCACCTATTCCTATGGTAGGTATAATTTGTAACCTTCGAAACATATGTTGGAAATAAAAGTATGCAGTTAACATATGCGTTTTACTCCATTTACTAAATTTATATATACTCAAGTACCCAAAATAACAAGGAGTTTCTACCTCATAAACAGGAGTTACACCACTGTCATTTTGTGATCTTTGCTACCCTGGTATCTATTAACCAATTTATTCTGTCCGAGTTATTTATTAACTAGGAGAAAATAAATACATATCATAATGATAATAATAATAATAATAATAATAATAATAATAATAATAATAATAATAATATATATATATATATATATAAATGCGTCCTTTAAAGCCTAGCCAGAAGACAGATAGGACCAAATACAACAGAAGAAATCACGTAGGATAGAGAGTCGTTGAAGAGGTCAAACGATGTGTGATGGAATCTTTTGGACAAAGGACACTAGATAAGAACAATAATGAAGCTGAAGGGAAGAGAAAAGTACAACACTAGTTGCCCCAGCCATTGTCCTGATTACTCTTAAAATACAGGACATTATTAAACCATACACACGTATATGGTTTACGTAACATAAGGGTATGTATATAGATCAGCGAGCCTATAAGATACTTCTTCGATTCCTGTATGCCTTAACCACAAGCCCTTCAACACGGATATACTGAACATGGATATCAATCAAGGGACACATGTCTACAGTATTCTATTAGCAGATTGCAGTTTGCATTTAATAATATAATTGTTAACGATTTTGGCAGTTATTACATTTTATTATTTTACTTTTCCCTTCGAAAGCAGTTTCCCGATTGCTTTTATATATATATATATATATATATATATATATATATATATATATATATATATATATATATATATATATATATATATATATATATATATATATATATATATATGTATATATATATATTGAAATTATTGGTTTTAGAATCTGCAATTAATTTTCTTTCATTCTATGTTTTGAAATCAGAAACGGATTCGTGTTCGGGATTTACTGCTTTATTCGATTTATCTTTAATATTTGTGCGTTTAAGAATGTAAAAAGTACATTTTTATACATATATATATATATATAAATACATTTCGTGAGCATTTGAAATCTATAAATATATTTTGCTTGCATTCGTAATTACAATTTCATCCTTAATAAAATGAAACATCAACATTTTAAAATATCAGACAGCGTAACAGTACAATATTAATGCTTTCTTTAATGACTATAACTTTACCTTCTTTTATATTTAAAACTAATGCAGCTATTTAAAAGATATTCGCGTTCTATGTCAATATAATTTATTATATAAATATATTTATGTAGCATTGGATTGTAAGTCTTCATTATTACATTATATGTAAAACAAAAAACAGTATTTTATATTGTTTGACATAAATATTAATGTTTGCACGTTCTGAATTTGTTCAAAAACATAAAATCCGAAAAACCTTTTTCACCAAAAAAGTAATAGAATAAAATGAAATAAAGGAGTAAATAAATAAATAGATAATGTGGAAAACGGCGTGTTATAATTAAAAGTTAGAGGTTAGGATTTTTAAATCCATCCTTTAAGGAATAAGTACTGTACATTTTCAAATTTCCACTTTATATTTCAAAGAACAACGAATGAAAAAAAAATAAATGAAAAAAATAAAAACAAATATTTTTCTGAAACTGTTTATAAAATCTAAAACTTGTTTTAATGATACTAAAACAACAATAATGCAATAATACAAATACTAAAATTGGAATATAAATAAGTATCTGTCTGCAAATATACACACATGTATATATATATACATGCATGCATACACACATACACACACACATATATATATATATATATATATATATATATATATATGTGTGTGTGTGTGTGTGTGTGTGCGTGTGTGTGTGTGTGTGTGTGTGTGTGTGTGATAGGGAAAGGGATTAATAAATCTAGGCAGGTATCTAGAAAGCACTCAGTGGTTAAGTGAACTTGGTTAACTGCATGAAATAACTTGATATCAACAGATTCAAATAGAATTAACATTGTATCATAAGTGAATCCAAATATCGTTTACAAGAAAGTTTAGAAAACTGGAATATATAACACTATTAACAAGAATACAGTATATAACCCACTCTACGCAAGAAAGCGATTTAGTGGGCATCTAACAGTATACAGAGAGACATTCTTGAAATAAGCGGTGAATTATAGAGAAATAATGTTATTTTCATTATCCGTAGATCTCTTAAGTTTAATCTCGAAAGGTCACGGATAATTTTTCTCTTAATTCTTTAAGCGTCCTACCTAGTCCGTCTATTTCCATAGAAAATGAATATCGTAAGTTTAACTTCTTTGACGTTACTCTGGATTTAAGTACATGACTGTAACAACCATATCATGAATGCATAAGTTATACAAATAAAAATTCTAATCCTTCTAGGATCTTCAATATTTCTACCGTTAAAAATATTTCGATGTTTTCTGCTAATGAGGCTGCATTTACACAAAACGAAAAGTATTATAACCACGCATTTTCTGACTGAAAAAAAAATGTTTTCAACTACTTGTATTTTTCTATCACCAACTGCTCTCATAATGAGGTTGTTAATAAATCAAATATTATTTCCGTGTACTTATACAGTTATTCCCTTACTTTACACGGAACACAATTCGCATGGTTTCTCGCAGAATTAAAATTTGGATTTAACTAAAATATATTTAGCTGTAGTGTAAAGAAACATGTGGAGGCGCCTGGCTTAGTGATTAGAGTGTCAGCATCTTGATCGTTAAAATGGGGTTTCGGTTCCTGAACCGGGCGATGCGTTGTGTTCTTGAGCAAAACACTTCGTTTCACCTTGCTCCAGTCCGCTCAGCTGGCAAAAATGAATAACACTGCGATCGACAGGCGTCCCGTCCAGCTGGGGAATACATACGCCATTGAAACCGGGAAACCGGGCCTATGAGCCTGGCTAGGCTAGGCATTTATTTTATTATGTATATTATTCAGAAACATAACTTCAGTGTTTTCTCCATTCCGTTGCAGTTTTTAGTGAATCATTTTTCCTTAATTTTAATTTAATTTCATCGTTATTGCGATAGACCGCAATCTAAAATAACGCTTCGGTTAGAATTATGTTATTTTGTATGTTTCGTTAAATGTTTGTGCTAGAATGAATAATAGAGTTTCAAATGTCAAAGAAAATTCATTACTCTCGAAATGAAAATTGAGATATAAAACAAACTTTAAAATGGAAAGTTAGTCCAGAAACCTCGAAGCAGTTTGTATGAATGACGCAAATGTTGGAAGAATGAAAAGATATATAAAAGAAAAATCTGGGTGAAAGACATCATACTGACACAGTAACGTTAGCCAAACAATGAGAAAAGTTCAATCTATTCTTCAAATAAAATCCAATACAGAAATCCCTCGCTTTACGGAAATAATACGTTTCCCAAACGCGAAATTCCGTAATGGGATTTTTTGTTGTCCTATTCATTTTTCATATTATTGGGGAGAAACAAGAGGAAACAAGAGGAAAACAAGAGAGAACAAGCCACACGATCACATGAAAATTAATATTTCTAAACATAGGCGCAGAAGTGGCTGTGTGGTAAGTAGCTTGGTTGCCAACCACATGGTTCCGGGTTCAATGCCACTGCGTGGTACCTTGGGCAAGTGTCTTCTACTATAGCCTCGGGACGACCAAAGCCTTGTGAGTGGATTTAGTATAAGGAAACTGAAAGAAGCCCGTCATATATATGTGTGTGTTTGTGTGTCTGTGTTTGTCTCCTCACCATCGTTTGACAACCGATGTTGGTGTGTTCTCGTCCCTGTAATATAGCGGTTTGGCAAAAGATACCGATAGAATAAGTACTAGGCTTACAAAGAATAAGCCCTGAAGTCGATTTCTTCGGCTAAAGGAGGTGCTCCAGCATGGCCGCAGTCAAATGACTTAAGCAAATAAAAGAATAAAAGAATACACGGCACAATATAGATACATAAATACAAAAACATTTCAGGAGGAATAATTCAGGAGAATGAAAAAGTATCGTAATATCGTAACAGTACGTTTTTATCACAAAAGATGTTGAATACTGTGGAAAGATGGTGGTGGCATGAGCGTTACTAGGAGGATGAAGGACAATATTTACTATCTTATAGTTTATTATCAGGAACATAAGCTAGGGGTGTGAAGTTCATTATCAGCAAAAACCTGCTGGCATTTCTCTATGTGTACCAATTTTTTAGCAATCATTTTTGTAGTCACTTAAAGTGGTGTAAGTGGAACTTCCGTTGTCTCATCTATATTCATCTGTATTCTCAGCTTGTTCTTTCTCTATCAGCATCAGATAAACGTTCTCTCTGGGACACTAGCATCTCACACACATCATTCACTACGACTTCTTCAAAACCTACATCTTTTGCAAGTGTCACGTATCTTACCGAATTTCATGTAGACTTTCTGCTTGAAAGTCACTATTCAGAGTTGAGCTTTTCCTTTTATCCCACGATTCAGCTATATTATCAACAGTACCAATTATGCTTAATTTCTTCCAGAATTCTCTAGCTGTAGGCTTATCCTCCGCGTCAATTTCTTTCAGAAGTTGTTTTGAAATTTCTTCTCCTGTAATATGCATTTGTCCATGAATTAAAGCAAAGAAGTTGTATTCTGGGGATACAGTCTACTTCACATTATCAGAAAGGCTATCTACAATCGCTAGGCAGCTCAGTGCATTATCTCGTCGTCAGCCATTCTTTCTTGTCTGAACGCCAAACCAGGAGTAGATTAAACTTTGTGTAATACTTGAAAGCTCTTAGATTTTACTACCATCAGCGGCGTTTCTTCCCAACAAAAGTGGCAGACAACTTTTGGAACCTCTAAATACTGGTGTTCATTTTTATACTCGAGAGAAAAACAGAGGCTATCAAGCAAGCGCTTCGGGAAAAGTTCAGTTTCATCAACGTTGTAGACTTGCTCTGGTGTGTAGCCTCCTTCAACAATCATATTCTTCAACTGGCCACGATAATAAGTAGGAGCTTCCGTATCAGTGTTCACAGTTTTTATTACGTTGTGCAAATTCATATGCCTCTTAGAAGTTTCATCTTCTCTTTTCTGCTAATCGTCAAATAAACTTCAGGCTCTGTTTTGCATTACCGTCGTCGTCGTCGTCGTCGTCGTCGTCGTCGTCGTCGTCATCTTCATCATCATCATCATCATCATCATCATCATCATCATCATCATCAACATCACCTCCACCATCATCTTCCTGTGGGTTGCACACTAATTGTTCGGTACCACTCCAGAAAATTTTGAATCAGTAACTAACACTCGGCAGTTTCCTCCGTCACCTGAAAAACTGCGGTGTCGAGACTTTTCCAATCCTTAATACATTTTATGCATAATTAATTAAAAG
>NC_142933.1:32229750-32254750 GCF_046866305.1 Octopus bimaculoides
ATCAACGAGATTTGCTGCAATCCTAGCTATGATTCTTTATTTTCATTGATTACATCTTAGCCGTAAAGATATATATCTGTAAATTACAGATATTTCGCAACGTTCTTATTAAACATTTACAGAATAGCCATCTTTATTCGGGTAGCCTTTCTTTGCATTGGATATATACATGTATGTATCTTCGTACGTACGTACAAAACACGTTTTCATCTAGATATAATATATAGAGAGAAGCGCACAATTAAGTATGTATGTGTGTGTATTTACGTATACATTTATATATATATAGATGTACGTTTGTATGTTTGTATGTATGTATATATTGTGTGCGTGTGTGTACGCGTGTCTTTATCTTAATAATATAGAAACTTTGAAAGAAGGTGAAAGTCTTTACTTGTATTTTGGTACGCTATTATATAAACCTTTATCTTCATCGAGTTTCAATGTCTCCAAATAGAATTATGTTTCGAAATTCCCTCGACGTCAACAAAGTAAAATTCTCACTGGTAAAATTAAAGTCTCTAAAATGGATAACAGAAATTCGAAGGATTTCTCTGGCACAGTGATTCAACGCCAGTCATGTTTAAAAAAGAAGTGTGGACTCGAATTTGGTACTCTGTACTTGAAAAAATGTAGTAGAAATTGGAATTATATAGTTCAGCCCTTTGCTTATAATAGATAGTTGCTGAAATATTGTGAAATTATCGTATTTCACAAACGTGGCATATCTCATTTTATAGTTTCTTCTAATTTAACTAAAATGAGTATAGTACTGGTCATCGTAGTAAGAAGCAGCACCACAATCACAACTGCCACGACGAGCTGACATAATTGTTAGAGCGTCAGAAAACTTTGGTGACATGCTTATCTACTGGCTCATTACCTTCTGAGTTCAAATACCGCTGGAGACAATTTCACATTTCATCTGTAAGTGGTCGATAAATTTAGAACCACATGAGCGCTGTGGTCGATGGAAATCAATTAGCCCCTTGTCCCATCCCAGAGTATGGCTGCTTTCTCGTTTTCTGTGACCTTTTCTGGCGTGTGTTTATACCATCTTTTTTCTGTTGTTATTCCATAGTGTTGGCATAGCTTCAAGTGTATATAGGTCCCAGCTCTGTCGTGTCTGTGAATATATTCCTTCTTAGCCAGGACTGGGCAGCCAGAGATAATATGATTTATTGTTTCTTGTCCATCTCCACATATTCTACAGTTACTTGTTATATTTCTTTTCATTATGTGTGTTTGGTAATTTCTGGTGGGGAGGCTTTGGTCTTGTGCAGCAATTAAAAATCCTTCAGTCTCTGCTTTGAGTCCTGAGCTTCTCAGCCATTGCTGGGATTTTTCTCTGTCTATTTCTTTCGCATTTAGTTTAGCCCAGTATTTACCATGTAGGGGCTTTTCTTGCCATCGTTTTATCATGGTTCGTTGCTGTTCTAGTTTTAGTTTGGATTTCATTTGTTTTATAGCTTTTGTTGTTTCTTCTTCTTCGTATTTGTCAGGTAGATTGATTTCTTGTTTGTATTTGTCAGCTTCCTTAAATACTGAAAACAGCTTTTTGTTTTGCTCGTGTTTTGTGGCTATTTGTATTAGTTTCCCTTGCTTTTGGAGTAGGTATTTTTGCAGTCCTATGGTGGTTATTTTATAATAGTTTTCTAGCTGTATAAGACCCCTGCCACCTTTGTGTGCGTTGTATATATAGCCTTTCTATGTCAGATTTTGGGTGGTGCATCCTATATCCTGTCATTATTTTTCTTGTTTTCCTGTATATTTTACATAGTTCGTTTAGTGTCCAGTTAAGGATGTTGTAGCTGTAGCTTATAACTGGGACCGCTAAAGTGTTGATACCCATTATCTTGTTTTTAGCATTGAGCTCTGTTTTTAGTATTGATCTAACTCGTCTATAGTACTTTTTCTTTATTTTTTCTTTCATTTGTGTATGTTGTATCCTATCTAGTTCATTGACTCCTAAATACTTGTATGGTTGGCTTTCGTCTAGTTCTCTTATTTCATTGGCTTTATCTAGTGTTATAATGCTGCTTTCAACTAAATTTCCTCTTTTCAGGGTTGCTTTGGCACATTTTTCTAATCCGAATTTCATATCTGTTTCCATGGTAAAGCCGTGTACTGTCTGTAGTAGTGTTTCTAGCTCTTTGTCGTTTTTAGCATATAGTTTTAGGTCATCCATATATAGAAGGTGGCTGACTGTTTTTCCGTAGCATTTGTAACCGCATCCAGTTCAATTTAGCAATACTGTTAAAGGTGTGAGTGCCAGGCAGAACAGGAGTGGAGAGAGCGTGTCTCCCTGGAATATTCCTCTTCTAATGGGGATGGCTTTCGTTTTCACAAGTCCCTCTTTTGTTTCGAGCTGTAGCACTGTTTGCCATTTGTTCATTGAGTGCCCTATGTATTTTATAATAATTAGTGCCACCTTGTTTATGGCTAGCGTTTCCAGAATCCACGTGTGGGGGAACACTGTCGAAGGCCTTTTGGTAGTCCACCCAGGGCATACTGAGGCCTTTCTTCTTTCTGCGGCTGTCTTCAGTTATGGCTTTATTGATCAATAATTGATCTTTACAGCCGTATGAGCCCTTGCAGCATCCCTTCTGCTCTTCTGGAAACAGGTTGTTATTTTCCAGGTGTTTACTCAATCCCTGCGATATTATTGCAGTAAAGGCTTTGTAGATCGTAGGGAGACAGGTTATAGGTCTATAGTTTTGTGGTTTCTCCGTTTCCGAGGATTTGGGGATTAAGATGGTTTTTCCCTTGTGTGAGCCATTCAGCCATTGTCTCTGGATCTGCTAGTATGTTGTTAAATTTTCTGCCAGCTTTTTATGCATTCCTGGCAGGTGTTTTAACCAGAAATTGGGGATCTTGTCGTGTCCAGGTGCCTTCCAGTTGCTTAGTTTTTGCAGTGTCTGGGTGACCTCTTCAGTTGTTATAGGGGCCCAGAGTTGCTCAGGTGCTAAATTCGTTGTTTTACTGGTCCTTTTTCTGGGGTTGTTGCTTCACCGACCATATTTGTTTCCAGAATTTCTCTAGCTCTTCTGCTGTTGGTGCTGCAGTAATGTCTATTTTATTTTTACCCAGTTCTTGGTAGAGTTTTTTGGGGTTGGATTTGAACTGTTTGTTTTGTTCAAAGAAACGTTGGCGTTTCTCATACCGGCGGATCCTTTGTGCTTTGGCAAGGATGTCTTGCTTTAGTTTTTCTTTTGCCTCAGGTAAGTCTTTTTCTGTAATGTTGTATTTGTACGGTATTTTTGTTTTCTTCTTGTTACTTAGTTGTGTTGATTGTTTACTAATTTCGTTGAGAATCGATAAATCTTTTCTCTTTTTTTTTAATTTTGTTCTGGATGTTATTTATCCACAAGGTCTGTTTGGGTGGTAGAACTCCTGTTCGGATGGGTTTGAGTGAGTATCCTGCTTCTTATGTGGCTGCAGTGGCTGCCGCATATATTATGTCATTTAGCAATTATTATTATTATTATTATTATTATTATTATTATTATTATTATTATTATTATTATTATTATTATTATTATTATTATTATTATTATTACTTTTAATCTCCATCTTTGTTACAGTCACTTGCCGAGACATACCCAGCGTCTTGGGGCGAGTGAAGGATAAGACTGAAATAAGACTGAAAGCTTGGGTAGGGGAGGTAGTGAAATATCTTCATGTAATACAACACAGACATTTAAATGGATAGGGTTTTTCTAAGGATGTGGGCAGTACTTGTCAGCACAGTCTTTTGGATTTCTCTGAGACATGGTTCTCCTGGGATCTTATCTAGATGTTTTTGACTTTCCTTTCTTATATCAAACCTGAGACACCCACAAACACACGAAGAGTTCTCGCTTTGATATGCCACATATTTTGTATTTCAATTTCCAGGTTCAAACAGTTACTTAGTTTGTCAAATTCCTTAACATATATATTTTAATCAGTAGGAACGCTTACCTCTTAGTCTACCAGTATTTTCTTCCCTGTCTTTAATAATTATGTGTGGTCGATTAGTCTGGATTGTTCTGTCAGTGTTGACTGGAAAATCCCAGACGATAATGACATTATTATCTTCAACATATGCATATTTCACTTCTTTTCCATTGTATACCGCGTTTACATTTTTATTTAATTATTATTGTTATCATTTCATCATTATATGTAAACCTCCACATTTTATGTCTGTCTCTGTATTGTTCCCCTCGTCCTTCGCCCTTGTGGCAAATAAATGGAATCATTATTATTATTGTTATTATTATTGTTGTTGTTGTTGTCGTTGTTGCTATTAATATTATTATTATTATGATTATTATTATTATTATTATTATTATTATTATTATTATTATTATTATCATCAGCATCTTCATCACCATCATCATCGTCATCGTCGTCGTCGTCGTTGTCGTAGTCATAGGCATGACCAAAGCAATGTCATCATCTTTATCATTGATGATCGTTCGTCCGTCAAAGTTGATGCTGACATAGCAACTTCAAAATATAAAGGAAGAAAGAAATGTGAGTTACTGCAGTGTGCATCCACCTCCATCACTCAAAGACGTTTCACCCATCATTAATCAATGAGGACCATGTCTAACTGCGTACTACCTCATCAAGAGATGCACTTACGAGGCGGACTCAAAAGTTTCGACCACTTCTGCCTCTACTATACCTTCTGTGAGCTTTCAACTACGAAAGCGTTCATACTTCACTCTGGCAAATATGCGCAACACCGCAACAAATATAACAAGTCTATTTGATCTCAAGGAACTGTGTCGGTTTCGCGTCATGCAGTTTCACTCGATACAGATGTTATACTAGCGCGTTTTCATTTTCTTTTAGCGAGAGAAGAGTTGTGCCTTTAATAAGCATTTTCTATTACTGTCAGTAAGTGTCATTAAGTCAACTTTTAATTGTATCGATACACCTGCTAATTATGGAAACTCCATCATTATTTGTATTAGAATATTCCGACAAAAATGCTTAGCAACGTTTCTTCCTGGTATTTACGTTCTAGGTTCAAATTCTACTGAGTCCGACTGTGTCTTTCATCATTTCTGGGTCGATAAAATAAGTACCACTTGAATACTGAGGTCAATATAGTCGCTTTAGACCCTGCCTTAAACCGTTAGATTTGTACCAAAATTTGAAACCAATAGATTTGTATTTAAACCGATCAATCTTTTAGTGACCCCGATATCTAATTCTATATTAATTACTGATTTGTACCGAAACGATGCAACTTGTAAAAGCAAAGTTCTGATACTATTCACACAAAATAACCAATATGGAAACAGTTCTATGCTGTTCCAGCTTACCATACGTGACAATTGTCCAATCTGAGCATCTACAATTCAACCTCTGCCACAGAAAGGTAGACTATGATTTGAAACAGTCGTTTGATTTGAACTGTTTCATAAATGCTAAGTGCGTTAAAAATAATCAATGACTCTTATGTGGTCGCGATACAGACTGAAACATAACGAAGATCTCTAAGTAACAGATGCACCTAATTTCCGTATACATCTGTACAAAACTATTTTCTGCTCAGTTAAATTCATCTGATATAACGTTTTAATATTATCTTCTTAAAAATCTACCTGGCACAGAAAATATACAAAGTCTTCGCAAAGTTTTAAATCTTTTGCTGAGTTCATATTTTTGATTGTCGTTGTGTCAGATCATTTTAATGTTGTAAGAATAATTTTTCTTCATTTTAATTTTACAAAATAATTAAATTCAAATGTACACACCTGACACTACTCATAAAATGTTACGCACCTAATTCGAACATCAGTTTTCTAATTCTTGAATAAAAAGATAACGTAGCTTACATCTTTAAAATAAAAAGAAACAAGATACTCATTAATGTTTTCACAAAAAAAAAATACTTAAATATACTTGGATTATCTTAAAAAATCGGAAACTAAGACAAATAAGCGAAACAATTTTAATAACAAAGACGAAGACAGAAGGGGCGAAGACGATTATGATAATGGTGATGGTGATGCCAATGATGCTTATCGTGATGATGATGATGATGATGATGATGATGATGATGATGATGATGATGATGATGATGATGATAGGGGAGTAGATGAAGTTGATGATGACGGTGAATATATTTTTCTTTTTTATATTGTTTTTGTTTTATTAAGACACAATGATTTTCCACTAATCAGGATGATGATGATGATGATGATGATGATGATGATGATGATGATGATAATGATGAGGACGACGACGACGATGACGACGAAGACGACAGCGACAATGACGATGATGATGACAATAAAAATTACAAAATAGTAATATAATAATCTGTGTGAAAGTGTTTCTTCATAAAAAAACATAATCAACATTTCAGTGTTTGTGTTTGTGATGACATCATCATCATCATCATCATTATTATTAGTATTATTATTGCTGTTGTTGTTGTTGTTGTTATCATTATTATTATTATTATTATTATTATTATTATTATTATTATTATTATTATTATTATTATTATTATTATTATTGATGATGTTATTATTTCAGTTGTTGTTATTGTTTACTTGAGATGTACAGTTTAGCATTCTGTATGACCTCAAATGTTTTATTGTTAATCAAGTTACATATTCTATCCTCTACTTCTCTATATCACCAATTTGAAGTGTGAATCCTTTTAAAAATCTATGGTGTGTTTTAATCGCTTAATTGGTTGAGGTGTGAAGAACTAGACAGTAACATTAAGACAAGTTGACGCCAGAGATCTTTCTTATAAAGCAGTCACGACTCAGTTGAAGATCCTGTAGAAAGTTACCAAACCAGGTGTGTGCTTGTCTCCTTGTATTTCCAGCACAGTGTCGACGAAAAGACAAATAAATGTAACAATGTTCAGATCATATCTCAATTATTTTCTAAAATGTTTGATATTATAAAAAGATATTTTAAGAATTTCTCCTAAAGACTGCATTAGTGTCGACTATTTGTATATTCCACTCGAACAGCTAATTAAGAACAGTGGTTCCTTGTTTAAACAAAAGGTTAATTTCTTTTTAAGGAAAAGGGTAGAGTCGATTAAAACGACCTCAGTAAATTAGAGCTACAACATATTTTATGGAACAAATAGATGGCAAATCTTTTTTCAGCGAGGAATTGTATCAATTAAAACTTTCTTAGTGTGATTCAAATATATATTCTATGGTATGTATGTAAAAGAGAATCTAGATTTACTCACCCAACATGCCGCCGAATATTTTCCCAATGAACCATACATATGTTATTTAATGCTCTTCCGTATCTATCTTTCGGTATTTATCCATTACTAATTAACACTACTATCGTCGATCGTGAAAATTCGAAAATTCTCAGCGTCGAACATAATCGCTTCCGATTTGAAAAGTTTTGTTTCAAAAGCACTATTATGAGAATATACATAATAAAAGATGTACCTAGTGTGACGTGGCCTGTAATAAATTAGAGTCAATTCTGAAAATAGGAAGTCACAGTTTCATAAGAAATTTATGGTCGGCAACCAATTCAGTAAATATTTGACTAGCTGGCAGAATCATCAGATCGTTGGATAAAATGCTTAAGCATTTATACAAATGTAGTCGAGTAGTATCTATAAGCCTAATTGTTTTTAAGAGACTACAATTTAAAACATACGATAACTTCACGAATGAATGAATTTTCGATTGTATATCAGTTAAAGTGAACATTGCCATTCTTCACTGATCTTGAAATGAATGAGAGAAATAATTCTTTTAAAATGGTTGACTTTGGGTTGTGACATCAGCAGATATCTTATTCCGTAATTCGGGAGAGATTAATTGTTGTGACGATAGTTCGGAAATACTCATTATTTCTTTTTTAATTATTGTTTGCATAATGTAAAATTATTATTCTGATATTTTAGTCAAAATAGATCTTAAAGTATTCTCCATATTATTTACTACCATCGTGCATGTTGAGCAGTGTATCATTTTCACTGGATTGACGTTTCAAACGATTATAGTCTTCTATGAAATAAGGATGAAACAAAAAGCTTTTGTTTATTTTTCTGGAGCTTTCATCAAACATAATTGGTATATGAGACTAGATTCTCAGGTTTTTGCCAATTGCATTCAATCCATCTTAGCACTTGGATTCATCCGAATCATTTATTCAATTTTGCAATTTTACTGTCAACATAACGTTGCATTAAGAGCAGTAATAACTTTAGTTCCATTCTTGATGCATAATTTTATGGTTTTATGGAAATATTTTCCTTTTTTAAGACGCATTAAATTCCATGACATTGAATATATATATATATATATATATATATATATATATATATATATATATATATATATATATATATATATATGTATATATATATATATATATATATATATATATATATATATATGTATAATATAATATAATATAATAAATGCGAAAACTAATTTCTGTGTGTCAGTGTGTCACACTTAGACCCCTCTCTCACTATTCAATGAAGCTTCTACTATTCTTCATGATGGGGTGAGACTAATAGTAGGCATATAGATGGTGAGGGTGGTGGCGAAGACAGAGAATGAGAGAGAGAGAGAAAGAACAAGAGAGGGAGAGAGAGAGAGAGAGAAAGAACAAGAGAGGGAGAGAGAGAGAGAGAAAGAACAAGAGAGGGAGAGAGAGACAAAGAAATTTTGGGAGAGATGATGATGTTTTATTACAAGTAGTAATGTTGATGATGACAGAGGAAGTAATAATATGAAAGGGAAATAGTGGGTTTGTGAAAGAAACAGGGAGATGATGTACAACATTGTTTATCAATGTCTATTTGACAAAAATTCCCGTCGCCAACGTTCCGAATACTATCGTTTTTGTTTTATTTTTGTGCTATTTTTAATACATATCTACATACACAAACACACACACACACGCACGCACGTACACACATGCATATATAAAATACACTTTAATTGAAGTAAAGTTTTCCCAACATTAAATATATCTAGTATAATAAATGTGAATGTCAGTGTGTCACGCTTTTTCAACTTTAATAAATCCATTCTACTGGAAGGGGTTCAATCGATTGCAGCAACCCTAGTACGTTACTGGTACTAATTTTATCGACCCCGAAGGGCAAAGTCGACCTCCGCGGAATTCGAACACAACACCTAACAGCAGACGAAATAACGCTAAGAATGTCTCGTGGTTTGCTAACGATCCCGCCAGCTTGCCGCCCTTATATAAGACAATGATATAACATAATATAATATAATAACTCATGTGATATAATAAATACATAATAAATAGCAATATAATAAATGTGAATATCAATGTGCCACACTTTTTCAACTTTACTCCTAGACGCCGTAGCCCAAAATATCATTTTGGAATGAGGATAACTCCGTGAGTAAATTAAAAACTTTCCAGCAGAATCCGGACCTGCAATCCGGAAATTATGGATTCCTCTGTTTTCATTACTATGATTGTTTTCGATGATTCTTTTTTTTTTTTTTTTCATGATGTTTTGAATATAATCATCATTGAGATAAGACTCTGAAGGAAGCAATTGCAACAAGTTCTGATACGGTCAGAGTATCACCGCAGTGAATATAATGACGAAATGAATATATCAATTTATATAAATGAGGATAAGATCGATATTTAAATACCGATTTTATCAGGTGGCCAGCATGGGAATAAAAAACCATCAGAGGTAATAGTTATTTAAAATTATAATTTAGGGTATCCAAGAGATACCACCACGCTGGAAATAGCAGTCAAAAGATTATTTCTACAAAAAGTATCGAGGCGCGGACGTGGCTTTGTGGTAAAAATCTGGCTACTAAACTACATGGTTCCGGGTTCAGTCCTATTACATGACACCTTGTGTAAGTGTCTTCTATAGCCTCGGGCCGACTAAAGCCTTGTGTGTGTATTTGGCGGACGGAAACTGGAAGAAGCCCTTCGTATATAATATATATAAGAATTTACGGTAGACAAGGATGCGTTGCGTTCGATCATAAATAAATAGAAAGTACACATTAAGTACAGAACACCACTAACGGTGGAAAATATGTAAAGACAAGAGACAAGTACAGGACAAAATACCAAACGAAGATAACTCTCTCGTCAGTTGTTGACTGTTTTACAGCTCCCTATTTTGTGCTTTCAGCGACAAGATAGGAAAACTTTATAAGACAGCAGCATCCAGAAAGTTTAAAAATACAAAATTTGTGAAGAGCTAGGGCTTCGAACTAAGAAACAACAACAGAGTGAACGTACAAAGTACACAATCGACGAAGACAAACATTAAGGGCCGTTAGTCCAAGACGAATTGTAATGGGTAACGCCTTGAAGAGATTATTTATAATGGAAATACAAGAGAAGAAAATAGTAGAAGAGAAAATATGTCGGGAGCCGAGTGAAATGACGTCCAGCCTGATGGGCGTCTTGTCCAGAAAGGACAAGGGCGACAAAAATGGCCGGTTATTACGTGTGAGGTACAGGCAGAGGGGAAGGGTGACAAGAGAGAGGATGAGGGAAAGAAACAAAGAGAGTGAGGAGGAGGGCGAAGGAACGTTGCTGTCGCCACCGTTGGTGCCTCCTCTATTGTCACTATGATCTCTACCACTGTTACCGTTGCCACCATCTCTACTGCTGCTTCTGCTGCTGCTGCTTCCACTACAACTACTACTACTACTACTACTACTACTACTACTACTACTACTACTACTACTACTACTACTACTACTACTACGACGACGACGACGACGACTACTACTACTACTACTACTACTAAGACTACAACTACTACTACTACTACTACTACTACTACTATAATTGTAGCAAGGCGATTAACAACATCAGTGGAGATTACAAAGGTTGCCACAAGAATCCAAATAAGAAAATTTGACTCCGTTGTCATAATTGTTCTTGCAGTTGTTGTTGTTATTGACGACGTCAACAGTTATAACAATCAGAACAATGTAACGAACAGATCGGTTTGAAAACAATATCATTAAACACTACCGTCACAGCCACTATCATTCTCAACTACCCCCACTACCTCCAGCACCAACACCTTCACCATCACCATCGGCACCACCCTAAAGCATCATTATCAACCTCTTCATCCACATCTTCGAGAACACAGCAATGATAACAATAACAACATTAATCAGCGTAATCACTATCAATATCATCCTCATCACCACCACCACTACCATCACTACATCTTCTTCATCGTCATCGACATCATCATCAAAGTCATCATCATCATCATCCTCATCATCATCATCATTATCATCATCATCATCATTATCATCATCATCATCATCCTCATCACCACCACCACCACCACGGCAAACACCACCATCACCACCGCAACACCACCGCAAACACCACCATCACCACCACCGCCACCACCACCACCATCACAACCACCATCACTACCATCGTCCTCGTTATCATCATCGTCATGATCACCATCGTCGTCGTCATCATCTTCATCGTCATCCTCATCAATATCATCATCACCATCATCATCATCATCATCATCATCATCATCATCATCATCATTAACATAATACTCATAGTAGTCGTCAACACCAAACCAACGCGATCAACAACAAAAAACAGAAATCGGTTTCAGAAATTTAATAAACATTTCCGAATTTCCCAGCACAAAGGAACAGAATGTATCAGGTAAATGTATTAAGCAGGCTGATACCTGGAGCTGTAGATTTAACTAGGGTAACGTTGGTGCATACGGAATCACGTGCGCGCGCACAGACATTAACACACACGCACATTCACAATGAAACGCCAGCGTCAGGAAGTACATTCATAATGTCACATGCACACAAACGTACATATATGTGCATATATGTGTGTGTGTTTGCAATTGATTGTGTATATATATGTAAATATTTGTGTATATATATAAATATTTCTGTATATATATATATATATATATATATATATATATATATATATATATATATATATATATATATATATATGTGTGTGTGTGTGGGTGTGTGTGTGTGTGTGTGTGTGTATGTATATATATATATATATATGTATATATATATATATATATATATATATATATATATATATATATATATATATATATATATATATATATATATATATATATATATATGCATACATGTACATGTACATATGTGTTATGTGCGTATATATATGTATATATACAAATACGAGTACATGTAACATGTGCAAAGTAATAAAGTGGTGGAGTGACTGGCAGACAAATACATAGAGATACAAGCATAGCAGATCTATGATTTTGTATTACACACACATACGACATAAACGAAGAAATTAGGGTGTGCAAGTGTGAACGTGTGTGTACGTAGTGCAATAGAGACAGAGAAAGATAACGACAGAGGTGAAGAGAGAGATAAATGCAGTGGAAGGAAGACAGTAAGAAAGAGACAGAGTGAGATAGAGAAAGACAGCAGAAATGCATACATACATATAGATAGGCGAGCTGGCAGAATCATTAGAGCGCCGGGTGAAATGCTTAGCGGTATTTCGTCTGCCGTTACGTTCGAAGTTCAAATTCCGCCGAGGTCGACTTTGCCTTTCATCCTTTCGGGGTCGATAAATTAAGTACCAGTTACGCACTGGGGTCGATGTAATCGACTTAATCCCTTTATCTGTCCTTGTTTGTCCCCTGTATGTTTAGCCCCTTGTGGGTAATAAAGAAACAAGATAGATAGACAGATAGACAAACAGATAGACAGACAAACATACAGGCTTCGGTAGATATATAGATTGTTTGACTGACGGATTGTGACTAGAGCTGCTATCTGGTCAGTTCTTATGACTTGCAGAAAAAAGGTACTTTTGTTAATAATAACTTACAGTGACATATTTCCTCAACAGTGCTCGCAGAAGTCTGCGGAAAATATAAGGTCATTATTTTATAAAAGGAAATCGTGAGAAAAACTGAACAGTGCATACTGGAAATTATAATATTGTACGTTCTCCACTGTTACCTTTTTCAAAATTCACTTTCCAACCGACAAATATTTCCCTAAAACTTAGACAACCAGGTCAGATTCTGGTCATTATTGGCTCAAGACATGCCTAACTTAATGATACCACACTAAGTCGCCTTTGGGACAACGTAATACACTTATATAGGGTGTTATTGCTTGCTGAGATATATCACGGTGTCTGTTATACGTCTAGTACTTCTTGGGGAAATTTGTCTACGAGCTTTTTGAATACTATAGGCTCTTTATTGTCTTTGATTTCTTTCGGAATAATGTTGAATAAAATAGGAACAGTTGAGGTATAAAAAACAAATTGTGTTGCAATGTAGTTATGTAATGTGAACTTGACTCTTATGTGGTGCGGTTAGGAGGAGCTGTGATTCTGAGGATCCAAATAGTACCAGTATATAATTATATATTTATGTCACGTGTTATATTTTATTACATAGCGAATTTTGCATAAATTCCCTAGGAGACTTCTATGTTAACTGCAATAATTCACAACAGCTTTATCAACAATTGAAAGTAATTACTCATACAAGAATATCTTCCTAATGGGAGCCAACTTATTGAAACATTTCACCTATTTGCTGTCTCACACATCGGGTACGAATTTGAAGTAACAAATTTTGAAACCCTACACTTCAATGTCAGTTATATATACATCCAAATTTTAATTCAAATGAGACCCGCACTGATATATATACCATATTCTAAACAATGTTTTTTTCTGTAATCAAGGATCCTTTATTATAGTTAACATGCAACAGGCAATGTTGATATTTGGAATTCCCATTTATACACAAATTAAGCCTCTCTATCTCTGTCTCTGTCCTTCTTTCATTTATTTGCTCTCTTTCTCTCTCTCTCTCTCTCTCTCTCTCTCTCTCTCAAATACACACTCTCTCTCACACACATTATCACTCTCTCCTTCTCATTCTCCCTCTCTCTCTCCCTCTCTCTCCCTCTCCTTCATATTGAATAATTATCTCATTACTTCCGCTCAACTCTCACAATATTTAAGTCTAATCTGGTCTGGATAACTATTTCGGTTTCTCTCTTTCAGAATAGATTAAAGAAACACTCTATGTAAAATGTGTGTACTACCATAAAGACAGAATAGCAATGGTTTACCGAAAAGGAACTACCAAGTAACAACCCTACAATTTATGGTAAATGCTCGAGAAATAAATATTACCTTGCTAAGACTAAAGAGACAGGAAGAAATGATACTTGTAGTAAGGAAGTAAGAAACAGTATTATGTATTATACCGAAAATAAGTCTAGAAGCTTTTATATAGAAAATCTTAGTTCATTTTGTCACATAAATAAGAAGACTACAGTTTTATCCAAATTATCTGACTACTAAAATGCGGTATAGAAACGTCAAAGCAATAAAACATCGTAACAGTTTGCAAAGCAAAGGAATACAATATTTTACCACAAAAAGCAACACACAGATTAATAGTTGCAAAATTTTAAAATCACGTGTAAAGGAAAAATATTGTCGTATGAATTTTAACGTATTAGAGACCGGTTAACAAAATATTACCCCCACCAAGACAGAACGGCTGATATTTTAAAAAGAGAAGCTAATTAGAAAAATTAAAAAAATTGGAATGTGGACAATTAAATTTTGTGTGTGGTGTATGGAGCTATTGTTGAAGTATTTGTTAACTTGATAATAGCAGAATTGTTAGCATGCCAAGCAAGATGCTTAACGACGTTCCCTCTGCTTTCCATTTTGAATTCAAATTCTGCCGAGGTCGACTTTGCCTCTCATCATTTTGAGGTCGATAAAATAAGTACCAGTTGAATAGTGGGGTCAATGTAATCGACTAGCCCACCCCGACTTTGTTGCCATTCCAACAAAACTTCAAACCGATATTAAATCAATGAAAAAGGAGGTGAAAAATACTGCACACCGGGCAAATTACTGAGCGGCATTTCGTCCATGTTTCCGTTCTGAATTAAAATTCCGTCGACGTCGACTTTGCTTTTTATACTTCGGGCTCTAATGTATCCTTAAGAAAACGTAGAAGCTCTCTGTGTGTCATAAAAATGTTGAGATAATTTAACGAACAGAGTTCACATCACTTTATAATGGCCAGCTTGTTGGGAACATTTCAGCATTTATAGATGTCGGCATGTGGGCTACAATCAAATAAATATTCTAATTTGTCGCTAGGTTTCATACCGCTGATGATTTCACTAGATTCTACACTGTTAGAAGATATATTTTCAAAAGAGGCATTTTTAAATTGCAGTCACGTTGGAAGGCATGGTCTATGAAACTTTATTGGGTTTCCTAGATATGTTGGACGGAGGAATGAACGCTTGCAGCAGATGGATTCTTCTAAACGGACTCGAAGTGTCAGTTGTGGTAAACGGAAATGTATTAAGTACACTATCATGTAGGTCTCCCAGGAATTTGAACTCGGAACGCTAAGAACCGAAACAAACACCACGTGACATTCATTCAGGTGCTCTGATGATTGCACCAATTCATCGAAATCACGCACCGCCGTCTTGAAAACTCTACGAAAAGGTAAAAATATATGCGGTTAAACAATACAAAAGACAGCATGAAAGAAGCATTTCATATCTCATAAATGGATCGATTTTAAAACCATGTTTGCGGTTATTTAAAGTTTCATATTGCTTTTATTGAAAATATTCAAATATTCTATATCATAATTTTGGACTGAACAAACAATTACAAAACACTTTTGTGAGATTACCATGCATTTAACCCAAGATATAATTACGTAATTATGATACACTACACAACACACCATAAAAACATAGAAAAATGATTTCATACTTTATAGAATTTCCCAGAGATATAAAAGATTGAATTGATTATGAGAACAATATTAATAGCGCAACGCATGGTTACAATTAATATACTGAACACACAGATTGCAACTATAAATCCCCTCACGTCGACAAGAAAGAAACTAACAAAGAAGCCAAAATCGACTACACACGTAAAAGATGAGGCTGTGAAATTATGTTTGCCCATCGGTGCAATGAGGACCATCTAGTGATTCATATGGATGACTGATATGTTGTGCTGTGACTTTGTTTAAAGCCGAGAAGAGTTGTGCACCACTCACTTGTCTGTGGACATCTTCAATCCAATGAAAAACCAGGTCAAGACGACTGAGTAAGGAACTGGATGCAGTGGATATATTAATTGCCATGTCTTTTCTATATTGCTCTCATTCTGTCCTTCACTTCCGCTCACATATCCCAAAGCATTTTTGATGAACATCTTGATCGATAATAGCGCGAAATTGTAATGACTGTTGTTCGGCTACTGAGGAGGGATGACCGTGTCCATGTCTTTTGTGTTTGTTTTCCATGTGTTCCTTTATCGTTTGTCGTTCTGTGCCACCTTTCATTCGCTGTCTGTTTCTTGCTCTCTCTATCTCTCTCTCCTCTCTCTCTCTCTCTCTCTCTCTCTCTCTCTCTCTCTTTCTTTCTCTCACTGTCTATACACACACACACATTCACATATTCGCACACGTTGCAGTGAATCTTGTACAAAAATACTAGGATATGCTCAAATAAAAAGCAAAAACACCTATATACACACAAGCACACCTAGACTTGTACACAGTTCTAACCAGAAACGAATATTGCACAACAATAGCAATATGCATACATAAAGTCCCTGACATCAACGCACGTTACAAACAGACTTAACTATACACATTGTCGAACAATCATACAATGAAAATTGAATAACATGACTTGCAGAATATTTATTGTTTATAAATTAATTCCTTTTAATTAAAGAAATGTTAATATATTTTTACTATTGCATGTGCGAATCTATGTGGGTGTATGTTTTAGTGGCCGTTGCATGCAGAGTTGCGTTTGGAGTGGAGGGTATGGAGGTGTCCGTGTATGTGTTTATGTGCGTGTGTGTACATACATTTGCATATGTATATGCATATTATATGGGTAATGGTTAAACATGTATGCATATATTACATGTTTTTATGGAGCCTATCCTAAATATTTGCATTTCAAGTATAATACGATGATACGTATCTATGTACGCACATTCACGTGCACAAATGCAGATGTATACACACATACAATACACACACAAATACATATACGCAAACATATAATGTATATGGATATGTGTATATACATATATACATATATATATATATATATATATATATATATATATATATATATATATATATATATATTTATATTTAGAGAGAGAGAGAGAGAGAGAGAGATACATATATATATATATATATACACACACATGCAATATATTTTTTATATATCTATATATCTATCTACCTCTCTCTCTCTCTCTCTCTATATATATATATATATATATATATATATATATATATATATACAATGTGCATATATATATATGTGTGTATGTGTGTATGAATGCACAAGCGTGTGCATGTGTATGTATGTGTTGTACTGGCTAATGTATGCATAAAATGCGCATATATAAACTTGTATGCATTTATGTATGTATATATGGATTTTTATTAACTTCGCAAATTTTCTATTCCTTTAATCTGTTATTCCTACTCTGATGATCAAACGGAAGATTAATTAGCATAAATTTGTCTTTAATAGGAGATGGAAATAGTGAGGTTGAGATTTTGAAATTGTGTGAATATATTACAGTTTAATAGAGCCTGTTATAGTCTGACCTCTCTTCTCATTTTTATCCTCCAATATTAGAGAGCAATTTCTTTCTTTTTTTCTTTTTACTTATTGTAAAGCAATACATAATACAAAACATATCTATTTATGCCTTATGCTTTTTTTCATTTTCTTAAGATATTTTCCCTTGCTTTAAATTTCGTTTTTATTATGTTTTTTTCATTTGCTTTGATTTTTTCTTCAAAAACTTTTCAAAGCTGATGATTTTTATTTTGCTTTTTGCTCTATTTTTTGTTTCTCTGTTCCGGTTGTTATTCATTTTCAAATTTTCCAGTGTAGTACGATGCTCTTTTATTCCGTTTTTATATTGTTTCATATATATATATATATATATATATATATATATATATGTGTGTGTGTGTGTGTGTGTGTGTGTGTGTGTGTGTGTGTGGTTTTGAAGTCCTAGCTGCATGTTATTTTTTTCTATTATTTTATATATTATTAATCTGTAACATTTTCATCATCATCATCATCATTATCATAAATATCGCTGTAATCATTCGCATCGTCGTCATTTTCTCCTTTTTTACTTCTTTCTCTTCTTCTTCTTGTCCTTCCACTTCGCCCTACCTCCTCCTTTTTCTTCTTCTTATACTTCTCCCTCCTTTCCGCCACCGCTTCCTCCTCTTTTTCTTTTTCTTCGACTTCCACGCCTCCTTAATCCCCTCCCCCTCCTCCTCCTCCACCACCTCTTCATCATCATCATCATCATCATCATCATCATCATCATCATCATCATCATTATCATCATCACTATTATTATTATTGTTATTATTATTATCATTATTATTATTATTATTATTATTATTATTATTATTATTATTATTGTCGTTGTTATGATTATTATTATTATTATCATTATTATGTGTAGTTGTAGTATTTATTAACCTCATTATTATTTTGATATGTCGTTTTGTTATGGTTTTCTTTGATTTAAATTTGGTTGTCATCAACATTTTCTTTTATTTCTCTAATCTTGTTTTTGTCTTTTCTATCATCATTTACTCTCTATATATGTATATAGTAAACTAGTATATATATATATACATACATACATATATATATATATATATATATATATATATATATATATATATATATATATATATATATATACATATGTATGTATATATGCATGTATGTATATATGTGCGCATATGCTTACATAAAATGTGCACACGCATGTATTTCCATATACATTATACATCTGTGTGTAAATATTTATATATATGAAATACATTCATGTTATACAAACTCTTCAATTTGAATGCTGTCATCTTTCTTGAATAGGACCACAAAATTATAATGTAAACAAAAATAAAAATAACATTATCAAAAACAACAACAACAACAATAATAATAATACCGTTTACAATAAATAATAAAACAATAATAGTAATAATGATTATGATAAATAGCCTGAAAATGATAGGCAATATATTAGCGAAAAGGACAAAAAGGACGCTAACATGAAAACATGAGAATGATAATGATTTTGATGTGTAGGAGGAAGGAAGGTATTAGAAGGAGAGGCAGAGGTGTAGGAAGATTAAATGTGTACTTGTGCATGTGAGAGAAAAGAAATCATGGAAGTGTGGTAGTGTTAGAAGGAAAAGGAGGAAAAATTGAATGCTGCAAATGGAATGTGGAATTTAGGAGATCATAATGGCAAATTATGATAAGATTCTTGTCAGAAATTTCACGCTCCGCATCCGAACGGATTTATATTAAAACTCTCATTTGGAATACTTTTTCAGAGGATTTTATCTTTTATTTTTCAATTTTGCCTTGCGTTTATAAATTTATATTCTTATTTTTAACATTGTTTTCAGCTGTTTAGAAATCTTGTTTTACCGTTTCTTTTGTGTTATATTTTATTCGATAAATTTATAATTCGTATTTTATTTTTGTTTGCGTCAAATATTTTTGTTTCTTTTAATTTTAGATTTTTAAATGTTGAATATTTAAGAACCTATAACATTTATTGGTGATTTGTATTAATTTGGATTTAATATTTTTCTTTTTAATTTTTCTTTTTTTTTTCCTCCGTTTATTTGATTTTATTTTTGAAGAGGGTGTCATTTCATCGTATGTTTTTGTGTTTTACTCTTGAATTTATATTTTTAATTTTCCTCTTTCCGCTCAACGATTTTTCACTTGATTAGCGAAGAGATTATTCTTTACATGTCAAAAATGGCTCATTTGAAGAGCGCTTGTTAATTCAGTGACTGATTATGTACAATATTTACAACACTGAGTTTCGTTGCAGTCAGCTCACAATGGCTGAGTGGAGAGATAATTTGTCGGTTTTTCGCTTGATGGCTTTATCAGTTCGTGTTCCAGCACAATATGTCGGCAGCGTCCTCTGGGTAAAGCAATAACACTAGAAGCTTCAAACTGAATACAAAAATGAAGATAATAGGGGGAGATTGAATTCTAAGGTTACAAGAATTGCAGACGACCTATTAAGAGAAAATATTGTTAGTTCAGATTATGACCCAACTAATTGATATATCAGTCCATCAGGTTTTAAGGGAAAATAAATACCGTATTACTTCAATATGTAATTAGACATGTATTTTCATATGCAGACCAATAATATGTTGAGGAGTGTTCCTCCTAGTCTCTGCCCCAATAGTTGTTAATCCATTTCTAACTGGAATCCCTTATGTGGAAGTAACCAAGAATTACAAATTGTGAAGCCAGAACATTACAAAAATGTCTGAGATTCGTCTGCATATTAATCTAATTTGCTACTTGGATAGAATACATCTTCATTCAGTACTTTTACTCAGAGTAGTGATGTATAGTACAAATAATGTAGAAATTGGTGAATGATACAGATGTAAAACTCAAGCAGTCATCATTCTCGCCTTTACTTTTGTTTCTTTGAATAATTTGAGATAGACCAAATTGTTACAATCATGTTGGGGTACCCACTGGCAAGTAATAAAGACACAGTCATTTGTTATTTTCTAGTACGTCTCTCATTCAAAACTCATTATGGTCTATTTAGAAATATTTAAAGTGATAAAATCTTGTGCACTTCAAATAAATGACTGTTAAGATTTCCACACAAAAGTGCAAATGTCGGAAAGCATTTTTGTTTTCTTCTTTTGCTGGTACTACGAATTCATTTATCATCTAATGTTCAGTTTGTCAATCGTCGTATTACTAAATTTAGGAATTGTATTTGTATGATAGAGACTTCACGATATTCAAGTATGCAAAATTGTTTTAAAATAGCTTAGTACTATACATACATAGGAAATGATTTTAAAGTGTTCTGAAACAAAGAATACGTTATATGTGCCTCTCAACTTATCTGTGACCTGGCAGAATCGTAACGATGCCGGACCAAATGCTTACCGGCATTTTCTCTCTTTATGTTCTGAATTCAAATTACCTTCGGGGTCGACTTCACCTTTCATCTTTTTGCGGTCGGCAATGTAAGTACCAGTTGAGTACTGAAGTTGATGTAATCGATTTACCCCCATCCTTCCAAAATGCTGGCCTTGTGCTAAAATTTGAAACTATCATTTTGACAGAACATAGTTTTGTAAATGAACAATATTGTTGGAATAATCTGAACAAATACTTTCGATAATTACATCTGTTCCTCTACTAGGTGGGATCAAATCTCGTTTTGCCAGTCATCCATCCAGGTTCAGTAAATTAATATAGCAAAAGACGAAGGATCCAATTCATCAGCTCCTCTAAGAATTTGTAAATTTATATCAACCTATTAAATGAAGATTCTCATTGGTCTTCATGATGTATTTTTGTAGTAACTGATACAGTTGTATATGTTCTTATTGCGTTGATTAGCTACATATTAACCCTGATCAAGCAGATCTATGACCAAAGTCATTTCAACCACGACTATCTCATCTAATTCAAGATACATGTGAGTGCCTTATTTGTTATGTATGCTTTTCTTTAAGTCGATAGGATGTGATTTGAGGAAGCTTTGATTGCTATTTTTAACAAGCTGAACAAATACAAAACCGGATCCCTCATTGGCTTGATCTTTTTTTTTATTGTACTGTTAGAAGTGTTACTTAGCCACGGCTATTCTCAAACTCTTCTAGATACAGCACATAAGTGATCGTTCGAGCGATGCATTGGTTCGACCCACACATTCACTACCATAGATATAAGCACAATAGTCCCTGTACGCTCAGATATTCAGAAATGTATTGTAATTCATTTAACAGTTGTTCCATCTGTAATCCACGTGCTTGCTTGCAAATATGTCAAAGTGGTTGGGCCGAGTTCTGACTTCATCTTGTAGGACGATGCTCCGTCATTGCGTCCCTAACTACTTTAGTTGTTCATCACGTCATCCGTAGTCTAACAGAACTGTGATCAAAAAAATTCCACACGTGGTCAACCTGTCTTTTTAAAATTTTTATCGAAGTAACTTATATAATAGCTTCAAATTTTGGCACCAGGCCAGGAATTTCGGAGGAGGGTGTAAGTCGATTACATCGACTTCAACGCTCAATCGGTACTCACTTTATCAATCTCAAAAAGATAAAAGGTAAAGTCGACCTCGGCGGAATTTGAACTCAGAACATGAAGACGGACGAAATGTCGCTAAACATTTTGGCAAGCGGGCTAACGATTCTTCCCACTCTCCATATAATGCGCCTTTCTTTCCTTAAAAAGATAGGGATTAATTTCATGACGATTTGGTTGTCATTAAAAAAGAGGAGAGACCGTTTAAAGGCTTCCTTGTTGTCTTGTACTGCTTTAGCTGTTAATGTCAGCATCAAATAAATTTTATAGATCTGATGATGTTTAGCCATAGGTCAGTCTTCAGCCAGTAAACCTATGGTCAGAGGGCCTTTATTCTTAACAATCCTAGCTCATTTTCAGGAACAGTATATCTAAGACTACATTATCATTCAAAAATGACCTTACTTTTGTCAAGACAGAAGGATGAACCTGGAATAAGACTTCAGTCCTATTTCCAGCAACTTGGCCAACCACGTAACACTTCTTGGTAGCTACTTGGATTCTCCTGTTCTTGATATTAACATTTTTGTTTTTTATTGTTATCATGTTGATTTTGTGCTAATGCTGTTTGCTGCAATACTTTCTTTTATATTGTTATCCGTGCTGTTATGGTTAATAATGTTGAACTTGACACAGTCATTGCATATTTGATATTTTTGATTTGCCGAATTGATTTGAAAGTATTTGCTTTGTTGTTAGCACTATTTTTGCGCTTGTTTGTTCTTTTGAATATGTCGTTAGTGCAGTAGTTGCTATTGCCTTTCTGTAGATGCTGCCATAATTTTATCTGGGTGTTTCGATTATCTTTCTGATATTGACAATATTGCATTTGTGTAACTGTTTCTCTTCTCACATACGCGCGCGCACACACACACACACACACACACACACAGACGGGCACATATATATATATATATATATATATATATATATATATATATATATATATATATATATATATATATATATATATATATATATGCCCACACATGTATGTGTGTGTGTTTGTGTGTGTATGTGTGTATAAAACCTTAAAAATGCCAGGAGGTGTGAGAGGTAAATATATTTATCTAACCTCTTGAAAAATATAGGATGACCGACGTTTCGCAGTCTTCTTCATGTAGCAATAATCTTATTGTGGAATAAAATCACGTTTACATGTTTGTATTAATATGCATGCTATGCATTATATAATACAATTGTGTATTCACAAATCAATGCAAAACTAAATATTATTACACATAAAAGACTACATAGGTCTCTCATATGAACCATTTTATTATGTACTTAGATTATTCCTTGATTTTATACCAGAAAGGAAGATATGAAATTGGTTTTCTGCTGTTATTAAACTCCAGATTAGTCTTCTTTGAGCAGGCTTAAAACAAAAGCGTTACATCGTGACCACTCCGTCTATTTTCTATAGATATAATGTACCTCGAACTAGTGCATTTTATGCAACTAATACGGTACATTTTATTATAGACTAAAGCCGGCTTTATTATGTATTCACGATAAGCGTGGAGCTAGCAAAATCGTTGGCTCTTCAGACAAAATAATTCTAACCGTGTCCTCCAAATCTCTCTTTTTTTTATTCTTTAAATTGTTTCAGCTCATGTGCATCGGCTATGGTGGAGCCCCTCTGTTACCTTTGCTACACTTTTACTAATTAAAACCTTTTCTGATGTGTGGCATTTTGTGAATGAGGAAATTTGACGCTGCTATCTACATCCGCGTTCCCTGCCGCAAGGTAGATTCTGTAGCTCTCGAGAGGAGATCTAGTTTTGTTTTGAAGGAACCTACATCCACCCCATGTAGGTCTCACAGACATTGTGGAAGATAATGAATAGCTGTGGGCCCCTGAAACCCAAGCTGGGATTTTTAGCACTATGCAGTGGTTCCCTGTTCTACAGTTGGTGTAACATTCAATGCCAAAATTTGGTACTAGTTCTTCCAGGATTCTCCAGATCTATATCACTGCATAAGTTTCTTGCATTCATTTTAAAGAGCAGAATTTTAACTTTCTCAGTTTTCCCCTGTAGCAAATGTGCCGCATTGAGACGATCTTCTTTGTGTAGCTTCGAACTCTGTTGTTAATTTTGCACTGTGTGGTAATCATACTTGGAAGCAGGTAATCTAAGCAGCTGAGAAAATATGTCCTCTAAAGGACCATAATGATTTCTTGTCTTCTTGTTCTGGAAGTTTTGATGATCCAGCCAGCCAGCCGCCTGCGTTTTATTCCCAATTTAGTAATATGTACCTGGAAAGAGGCATCGTCACTCATTCCAATCTCCTACTGGTGTTGATTCAGGGATTGCAATTCCTCCTACGCCAATCTATCCTGTTTACATCTCATTCAAATTCGTGTGCTGGTAGCGCAGGGCTTGCAATTTTCCAGCATGCTATTGTCCTCAGCCTACCTGAATATTGCGTTCAACTCCTTTTGCAGATGCGCAACATTTTCGGGAAATTGTATCCCCTGAGAAGCTTTCGTATCGTCTGCATGACTAGCAAGGTGTTTATCTGAGTAGCTGAAGGCTGTATACGTTCTAAGTTCAAATTCCGCTGTAGTTGATTTTGCCTTTCATTCGTACATGCTTGGTAACCTAAGAAACAGTCAAGCACTGGGTTATATGTAATCAGCTTATCCTACCTTCGAAATTGCAGTTAAAATTAGATAGAATTAATATGTTCATGTCATTTTACTTAAATCTAGAGAATGAAAATGGTTGGTGATCATTCGAGCA
>NC_142933.1:32259750-32279750 GCF_046866305.1 Octopus bimaculoides
GTGCACGTACAAAAACACACACACACACACACACACACACACACACACACACACACACGCATATATATAGTTGTATACCCGATGTTCACTTATATATATTTTTTTTCACTTGCTGCGTGAGCACTACACGTAGTGTGAACATACCTGCGTCCGGGCTAAACTTGACATTTTGCATAAAAGTGAAAGAAAATATCTAATCCAAAAAACAGTATTTTTTTTAAAATGCTCTTTGACTGAGTCTTAATTAAAGCTACAGCATTAAATCTGCTCAGACTTACCTTTCATCAGTATTTTGTATTGAGGAAAGCAAAAGAGCTAGAAACGCTGCGTCTGTGAATCTGGTCGTCAGTAAAACTGGACTGATATGGTGTTTTTTATAACTTCTACTACGGTAAGTGTAGTGGATTTACCTTTAGGAGATGAATTTTGTCACAAAAACATATTTTAACTTACCCTAAGTTCGCATACACTCAGGAGTTGCCGTTTGGTAAGTAGCTTGTTTACCAACCTCATCGACGTGGTTCAGTGCCACTGCGTGGCACCTTGGGCAAGTGTCTTCTACTATAGCCTCAGGTCGACCAAATCCTTGTGAGTAGATTTGTTGGACGGAAACCGAAAGAAGCCAATAGCATGTGTGTGTGTGTGTATGTATGTGTGTGTGTGTATGTGTGTGTGTGTTTGCGTGTCTGTTTCATCCCCCACCACCGCTTGACAACCGATGCTGGTGTGTTTACATCCCCGTAACTTTACCGTTTGGCAAAAGAAGCCGTTAGAATAAATACTAGACTTACAACGAATAAGATCAGAATAAATCAAGCTTGGACAAGAGACAGAGAAGAACATGTCTTCCTTGTTCCAGCTACAACGGACAGAAAGAAAGGAACGCAAGTTAGGTGAAGAAAGAAAGATGGCCAATGGTCACGTGGGAGCCACGTGAGCAAGGAAGGAGGAGTGAGGGATAGAGTAATAGGATAGAATAGCGGGAGAAGAGAAGGTAAAAGAATAAGAGGTATGTCTGTATATATATATATATATATATACATACAAAAATAAGAGGAATGATCAGCAAAAGTGGACTCCTATATGCTAGAAATAGATGCCGAATCATCTAACCATGAAGAATATGTTCTCAGTAAAAATTTAGCGACACAATAGACTGTAAAAGGGCAAGACAAATGAAAAAATACTAAATAAAAAAAAAACGATTAACCTATGTACCATGGTATCACCTGGTGGACATCTTGTGTCTAGTTTTGGAAATTATATTTTATAAATCGACAGACTACGCTGATGATCCTGCAGATATTTACATATGTAAATTTTAATAGGTGAAACCATGGTACGTAGGTTAATCGTCTTTTTATTTAGTATTTTTTCATTTGTCTTGCCCTTTTACAATCTGTTGTGTCGCTAAATTTTTACTGAGAACATATTTTTCGTGATTCCATGATTCGGCATCTATTTCTAGCATATAGGAGTCCACTTTTGCTGGTCATTCCTCTTAATTTTGTATGTAATATAATTTCAATCTTCGGATTTTTTTAATATGCTAGACCACTGGTTTTAATTGATTAATATCAATTTCTACCCTAATTAATAAATTTTATATATATATATATATATATATATATATATATATATATATATATATATATATATATATGTGTGTGTGTGTGTGTGTGTGTGTGTGTGTGTGTGTGTGTGTGTGTATGTGTGTGTGGGTGTGTGTGTGTGTGGGTGTGTGTGTGTTTGTGTGTGTGTGTGTATATATATATATTTATATATATATATATCTATATATACATATATATATGTATATATATATATATATATATATATATATATATATATATATATATATATATGTATTTACATATATATATATATATATACATACATACATACATACATACATATATCCATACATACATTCTTACATACAAATGAGGGGGTGCTGAAACGTTCGTGGCCTTAAGGATGCTTTGAAAGGCCTGGCTGGAAGCTAAACCTTCAGAGTTCTTTTACAGAGATTAGAAGCACTGAAGGACCGCTGTAATAGGCGTGTGAATCTTAGGGGAATAAGTTGCATAAAATAATATTTAATTTATCCTCCTGTATTTTCTTTTGCCCAAATCCAGGAACAGTTCAGCACCTCCGCGTGTATTTCTTTACATAGAGATGCTCACAATAACAAATACACAAGTACCACTACCACCATCACTACCACAAGCAACAACTTCTGACACTACTACTTCGTCAATGCCAGTAGAATAGAATCTCCAGAAATACATTCATATACTTACTACCACCATTCCATTGTTAACTATGATTACTATCTTTGTCATAATCACAGTTTAGCTCACCACAATTGCAAACAAATCCCTGGCAAGCAACACCATTAACGTCATCGATACCACCACCACGACTAAACACCATCACCATCACCATCACCACCACGACAGAAGACCAGCACCTCCACCACCAAAACCATCACCATCAATACTACCGCTACCTTCGCTGCCACCACAATCCTTACCATCATCTCTGCCACCACCACTACCACCACAAGCACCAGCACCGCCACTAATACCACCACCACCACCGACACTACCACTACCACCACCACCAACAACAACAACAGCAACACCATCACTAACACCGCCACTACCATCATCTCAATTCCACCACCACCTCCACAATACTATTACCACCTCTACCACCTCCACCAGCAACACAATCAACACCACCACCATCACTACCACAATGCTACTACCATCACCACCCCACAATACAACAACCACCACCACCACCACCAGTTTCTAATGCTACCACTAGAAACTGATTACTAACTCTAAAAAAAATCTGATCGCTAACGCTACCACTAGAAACCAATGTCCAAGACATGAAACTACCCACCAACAACATTTCTCTCACCATCATAACAACTCTCGTCATCCTCGCCACCATCTTCTATACCACTATCACCACCACTACCAGAAACACAACACAACACCTTAACAATCGCTGCATCACCACTTCCATCAATACCACAACCACCCCTGCGGCCATCCGACACTCATCACAAACATTATCACCTCCACCGATATCGGCTCCACCAACCACTAACACTACCATCGCCAAAAACTAAAACCAGCAATAATTACACCACCATCACCACCGCCACCACCACAGTCACCACATGCAGCAGCATCACCGTGAGCAACGCCACAACCTCCACCTCCACCACCATTCACTATCACCACCACCAAAATGAACACCACCACCACAACCTACGCCACCATCACAGTCACAACAATGGCCACCATCATCGCCACACTGCGCTAGCTCCACCTTCAGTCCCCCTACATCACCCCCACACCGTCCCCGTACCACCTCCACACCATATCAACCACAAGCAACAGCCCACCTTACCATCACAACCTGCACCATAACCCTCACCACCACCACCACCACCACCACCACCACCGCAAGCAACACTACTACCACCACAATCAAAACACCATTCCCATAACCAGTAGCACCACCACAACCGCTGCATCACCAACACCACCTACTAACAACATGTATGAGATCAATACCATCTTTAACAAAAGAACAAGCACTACAACCAACAGTGCCACCTTCTCACCTCCATCACAATCACTACCACCATTATCATCGCTGTCACCACCACCACCACCATCACCACCATTACCACCACCACCATCACCACCACCATCACCACCACCATCACCACCACCACCACCACCTACTATGTTGTCCATTTATTGGGTGTTAAGAAGGAGTCAGAAAATATTTGACGCTAATTCTAGTGGTCAATGTGGCGATGTTATGAAGACAACTGTGCACTTCCCGCATCCTTCATCCAATGCTTCGTCACTAATTAGTCTGTGTTCGAATGAAGAATTCCAAAGAATATTCTCGAAATATCCAACGGCTCGATGATTCTACCTAATTTCCATTGGCCGACGCATCCATTCACTTGTGAAATGTCAACAACGGTTTAGTTGTATATAGAAGAAGAGAACATAGATGGATGTCGTTAGAGACTGGTCGGTGACGCTGGCCCATGTTTGGTGAACGCTTGCGCGCGTAAATCAGATACAGAGAGGAAAAGAGAGAGAGAGAGAGAGAGGAAGAGGAGAGAAAAGGAGAGAGAAAGAGTTGTGACGGGTTAGAGGAAGGACCATCAGAGAGTAGCTGGTTGTCTGTACGGTGGGAAAGGGTAAGGGTTAGGGAAAGTGAGTAGATCGTTTTTTGTTTGGCCGGTGTTATGGCAGGTCAAGGAACAAGGTTGAAATGGTAAAATGAATAGCCACTTCCTTCATCGCTAGACAACTACTATGATAACACATGAATAATATACATAGAAACTATTAAATATACGAACACACATCTAGCCACATTCTCTCACAGATGTATTCGAGACAACACATGATACACGTGCACACAAGCGCGCAGCGCACGTATATGTAAATATACAGAGGTTTTAGAACTAGCATTTTCCCATATATATATATATATATATATATATATATATATATATATATATATATATATATATATATAGAGAGAGAGAGAGAGAGAGAGAGAGAGAGAGAGAGATGTGTGTGTGTGCTTACATTTATGTTACGTACATACATATTAAGTACATACATAGTGCGGACATTTCTTCAGAAGAGTGCAAGATAATATCTAATACCAAAAAACGAAATCATACTGACAAATATGTTTGTATATACACGTTTTTGCGTGTATATCTGCATGAATGTATGCACATGCACACACCACACACACACACAAACAAACACACACACACACACGCCCAAGCACATACATTCACATGCGTACACACACACCCAAGCACGTACATTCACGCACACACACACGCACACACACACACACACACACACACACACACATGCACATATATTGTTTCAGTCATTGCACTGCGTCCGTGGTACACCATCTCGAAGTGTCTAGCAGATGAAGTTGCTCCCAGTACTTATTTTATCAGTGTCGTTATGACGAACGATTAAGTCACTATGACGTCAAAGAAGGCCGGTTATGGCAAACAATGATACAAACACGCGAGTGCATACATAAAGGGCTTCCGTAGATTTCACCTCTATCAATTTAAATCATGACGTAATGGGGCTATAGTAGAAGTTACTTGCCCAAGGTACTGCGCAATGAAACTGAGCACGAAACCATATGGTTGAAGAGTGAAATTGCTAACCAAACAGCAATGCAATATATATACGTTGCTATAAATGTCTATACACATAAATATATTTATGTTTATGTGTGTAGTAAGTATATATTTATGTCTCTCTATTTGTCTTTCTGATTTGAAAGAAGTATATTCAGCTAAAGAATTCATTCATTTATTTCAATGCACCTCTAGCTTGAATGACTTTAATTTCAAAATTTGTTTCTCTTAATACTTAATTATAATTTTGTCATCAACGCTGAACCTGTTTGGTAAGACAGCATTATGTATATATAACTGGAATTTTATGCCTTGCTTTTATAGAAAATAATTATCTTTGTAAGCAGGGAGCTGGCAGGATCGTTTGAACGCCGGGCAAAATGCTGAGCAGCACTTAATTCGTCTTTATGTTCGAAGTTTGCCTTTGCCTTTCACGTTTTTAAGGTCGATAAAACAAATATTAGATGAGCACTTGGGTGGATGTCATCGACTAGCCTCCTCTACCAAAATATCAGGCCGTGTGTTTATAGTAGAAAAGACATAAAATATTATAATTTGAAGATATAAGATATCATAATATGCAAAATAAATGAGAAATGGACTAAACATCATTCTGTAGGTGAATTCTATATTCAATTGATATTGTGCTGAAATAAATGAACAAAAGAAAATTTTTCCTCACTACATTATAAATACATACATTGAAAAACACTTATCGTATAAACAAGCGGATGCATTTTATGTAAAGACTATTTTGTCAGATATCTGAAAGGTAACTGAGCGAAATGAATTACCTGTACATGAATATTAATACCTGTGCTTATAGGGAAATGTGTTGAATACAGAAAAAATAGTAGCCTGAGCATAGATATTGAGGTGGGCATACAAAAAAACAAAAAAACACTTACCTCACACAAACATACAAACACGTTCCCCACACACAGAGGAAAATAATTTTTCATACTTCTAGAGGGATAAAGAAAAGAAGTTGAAAATGAACGTGAAGAAATAATAAAGAATGGTGTGAATCTTTAAAATAACTCAATTATATTTACTTAATAACTGGTTACACATTTCCATGATTTTCACAAGTAATATGAAATAAAAGAATCTAGAGTTAAGCTACATTTGTCTCGACATGGATCACTGTTTATAATTTTGCGAAAAGTTAGGGTAAGATTATCACTCAATTTTCAGGTGTTAAGTTACAGTTTACCAGGTAGAAAAGGGTGAAATAATCAGATATAGTATTTGGTAAGTCTTCCATGACATAATAGTGCTATGTGACTGTATAAAGGATAATTATAGCAAAACTTGAAGCTGCGTAAGTCCAACGAATGTATTACGTGATAGAATTTATAAAATGCAAATATAACGTCACGTAACGATATGAACGAATGCTGCGTTAATAATCAAAACGAGTGATAGTAAATTATGAACTTTCATTGTAATAAGATTTTTGCGTGCTCGTATATGAAACAGTGAACTAAGATATTGTAATATGTTAGTAATATAGTCGTTAGTGAATGTATCTGTTTGGTATCTTGTATAGTATATTTTGTAGGATTTGTGTTTTCCTTATTTCATCTGAGTTTTGTCAGAACAAAGAGTAGTCTTACATAATAGGTAGTTTCTTGTACATAAGTTTAAATCTTATTTAATAGAATCTGTCTAGTATTAAGATCTCGTATTTCATGTCAGTAATTAGACAATCTGTTTCTTTTGTTTTATCTCACCACATTAAAATCCATTACATTTGGTGATGTAAATTCACGCTTTTGACAGTGAAGGGATTCCTTTGCGGTGAAAATATGCTCCCGATAGAAATTTATGTATTTTCTATAAAGTTCATGTAGTTTTAGCAGTTACGGCGACTACATGTTTTGAGGAATGGTTTTGTGATTACTTTTTTGTAGTTAATTTGGCGGTGGTAGGAAATATTTTGGCGATTTCTTTGTCATTTGCTTTTCATTAACTTGTATAATTTGAATGCATTTTCCATACTTGGGTTTTACTTGACTACTGGAATATTTTGACGGAGAATGTGTTTCTATATTTTTGGGATTGTGTATTGTAATATAAAGTCGATTGATTAATGAAGTTGAATTATTTTTGCTATTGTAATTCCTTAGTGACCATTTTCTTGGTCTATTCTGTTGCATTTAGGTGGACGTTGTATGGGAACAGCAACTCAAGTAGCATTTGTTTTAATTCTTAGATTTTTTTTAATTACAAGTTTCAAAAGTCGAAGTAAATTATCATACTTTTCGTGAAAGTTTAATGGCGTTTTGTAAGGAATGAATTAAAAAGTGAGTTTTACTGCTGTAGTCTTTCATTTTGTAGAAGATGATCCCATATTGAAGCAATTTTTACGGTTAAAATATCCAGGAATTAAATTGGTTATTTATTATACTGTGTTATGAAATGCATATTATGTATATTGCTGAATATGTTAATTCGCGTTTTAGAATCATTGACAGGATTAAGACCAAGGATACTTATAAAAACCTGCAATGTAACAGGTATATATGGAAACTGAAGTGGTTCTTTAGTCTAGATATAGAAACATTTATTATACGATATAAACCACGACTGAATAAGCTACACGGAACATATCAAACAGCTATATTCTGTATCAAGTAAATACACTTATGCATTGCACAATTGTAGTTTTTCCCTCTCACACATGAACACATAGACAATCATATATATACAAATACAAAACAGCTTCGTAATGTACAATCATTTGCAAACTACCGAACAATATTTTATTCTATTTTTAACTGACAACTTATCATTCCTACTGTCACATTACACATCCAGTGAACCGACATTCTCATGACTTTTGGCAATTATCGTACTTACTGCCACGTGACCTAATGCCTGAATATAAAACTCTAATGATTTTCTTACACCAACAGGAGCTGTTCCCATTTTTTTCAAACTCCGGTCACAGCCGAGACAGACACGGCATAGCTCCATTTCTCGGCATAATGTATTACTCTTGAAAATCCCCTGCCTCATTGTCCCCTACAGTCAATGTTTATATATATATATATATATATATATATATATATATATATATATATATATATATATATATATATATATATATGTTTGTATGTATGTATATTGTCGTGGAACTCCGTCGGTGACGACGACGCACGTTCCAGTTGATCCGATCAAAGGAACAGCCTGCTCGTGAAACAAACGTGCAAGTGGCTGAGCACTTCAAAGATACGTGTACCCTTAACGTAGTTCTCAGGGAAATTCAGCGTATTAGAGAGTGTGACAAGGCTTCCCCTTGGAAATACAGGTACAACAGAAACAGGAAGAAAGAGTGAAAGTTGTGTTGAAAGCGAACATCAGGTTTCGCCACCCACCTGCCACTGCCGAAGCCTCGTGGAGCATTAGGTGTTTTCGCTCAATAAACACTCACAAAGCCCGGTCTGGGAATCGAAACTGCGATCCTACGACCACGAGTTCGCTGCTCTCTATATATAAGAATAAAAAATAGGATTAAACGTTCTTGACAGATATCAAGTCAACACTCAGTATAAAGGAATAAGGTTAAATTTCCAACAAGAAGATAGCAGTAAATGTATGTAGAATACAAATCCCAGGTAAATCCTCAAGTGTGGCAGGTAAATCCTCAGGTGTGGCAGGTAAATCCAACAGTTCCAACCAGTGTTTTTGTAAAATATTTAGGGCGGCGAGCTGTCAGGAACGTTAGCACGCCTGGCGAAATGCTTAGTGATATTTCGTCTGTCTTTACGTTCTGATTTCAAATTCCGCGGTGGTCGACTTTGCCTTTCATCCTTACTGCTCGATAAATTAAGTACCAGTTACATACTGAGGTCGATTTAGTCGACTTGTCCCCACTCCCTAAAAATTTCCGGCCTTATGCCTAGAGAACAAAAGAAATATTGTATATTTACATTCTAAACGTGGTTACGCTCCAAGTAATTGTTCTATTCCGAGGATCTGTATTTTCTGATGACATGATGCAAACACTGATTTCTAAATACGGTGCTTTTGTCTTTAATTGTGTTGTACACAAAAATAAACAGAAACATGCAGATACATATTCACACACAAACACACACACGCACGCACACACATAGGCGTACGTATATGTACACCATTATGCACATGCATGCGTGCATTTGTTTTTACATATGAACAGCAAGAAAGACACGCACCTACAATTATGTGAGTTTGAGTGTATGTGTGTGTGTTTATTTATCTATTTGTATATATATATATATATTTATATATATATATATATATATATATATATATATATATATATATATATATATATATAATACATGTATATATATACACGTACATAGATACATGCGTACATACAACCATACCTATATACATACAAGCATATACATATATATATATATATATATATATATATATACCTATATACAAAGAGAGACGTATTTATGCATATATACATATATATGTATATGCATACATATATATATATTTAGATACACTCACAAATCCACAAATATATACATATATGCACAAAAACACATATACATAACTACATACCGAATGCATACATACATGCATGCAAACATGCGCACAACACACTGCTTACAAAATATTCAGTTATATTTATACATCTTTCTTCGGATTTCTATTATTCTTATTATAGACACAACGCAAAGAATAAAAGTGTCTACAAAATTTAAAGTAATTTTTGCTGACAGCTTGAAAGCTGGAAAAGGATAAAAAGTAAGGTAGAACCAAATTGGAATTGAAACTACCCAAAAGCTTCTTACGCAGCGATTTGTTCACAGTTAATCAAAAGTAATAATGCATGGACGCTATACTGCTAAGATGAGCTTCAGACATAAATATGGCTTCATCCTTTCAATATTTGCAAACTAGTCATGTTCTATAGCGAAGCTTGTCATGAATATGATGAATCAAAAATACTCTTGCAAACAAACTTTGTTATTTGTATACTCTTTGGCTTGATATAATAGTTACAGCGTTCGAAACAATGCCTAATCGTATTGTTTCTAGGTTCTTATGCTCCGAGTTTAATTCTCGCCGAGGTCAATCTTAACGTTTCTCATTACTGGCTCGAAATTATAATGTGTCATTCATGTTGAAGACTTAAAATTATCGAATAACCCTTTCCTTCTTAAATCGCTTGCCTTTTGCTAAAAGTTTGAGCAATTGTTGTGGTTGTTGTTTAGTGCACCGTCGTCTTGTGTCTAAGTTTAACCCGTAGGAGCATCTGGCGCAAAATTTTCGAAAACCTGCTCAGAAAATTCCATCACTCTGACTAGGACCGATTGGATTTCACGAATATGTTATGGTGGACATGGAACTAAGACATTCGACTTCTATGTCGTATTTAGATGCAATATTCCTTAAGAACTAGATTAGAGGTGGGGCTAGTTAGAAAGCTAAAAGAAGCAATTAAAAAGGCATCGCAACAGGCATGCTAAACGCAAAAATTGTGTTGCAGTCAGAGTTTGCGTGCTAAAAAGAAAAGGTAACAATCAACCGGTAGGGGTCATTGTAGGCTTGACGTAAAAATAAGCCTCGAACAAAGTCAGAAGCGTGTTGCAGTATTTCATTCAGATGTATGTGACTTCGCAGTAGGATTTCGTTTTGCGGCAAGTGGTTGGTCGGAGAGTTATGTAACTGAAGGACTATCTTTTGAATCCTGAGTGGAAGAAATATATAGCATAAAACGACAAAGAACTACAAATTTCACGATCGATCGTAACAGAATACGTTAACACTTTTGTTTATTCTCTGCCCAACACATACTTCCATGAAGCAGTAGTGCAAAAGCATATGGTCTGGAACCAGGCTAGAAGTAACGTTTGACATAACACCCACGAAATGACAGCCACGGATTCTTTGCTTTCACTTTACTCAGGAGTGTAGTTTCATCTTTGAAACGAATTGTGGAAACGTATGTATGCCAAATAGTTACAGCACTTGCTCATCGTTCAAGAATCTCTTCCACTGTTTGCCTCACTGTTTCCTTATCTTTAGCGCCTGCCTGCACGTCAGTAGTCAGGGCATAGCGAGAACTCTGCGGAGAGATAGCCGTGTTAGGTGGACCTGCTGAACTTTAGAATATGTCTCTGCCCAGAAGAAACACAATAACCTAAACTGCAATCTGGCCAAATGTGAATTGGCTTATCTTATCACAGTGAAGAGATAAAAAATAACGAAATCCAATCACAAAACTTCTAACGTGTATACGTATGTGCATGTGTCCCTTGTGTATATAGATAAGAATATTTATAAGATCAATAACTATCTATCTATCTATATATATCTATCTATATATCTATCTATCTATCTATCTATCTATCACTATACAGCCTGGGGCCGACCAAAGCCTTGTGAGTGGATTTGATAGACGGAAACTGAAAGAAGCCCGTCGTATATATACGTTTATGTGTATATGTATGTATTTGTGTGTCTGTGTTTGTCCCCTCCACCATCGATCCACAACCGATGCTGATGTGTTTAAATCCCTGTAACTTAGCTGTTCGGCAAAAGTGACCGATAGAATAAGTACTAGACTTACATAAATAAATTTCTGGGGTTGATCCGCTCGACCAAAGGTGGTGCTGCAGCACGGCCGCAGTCAAATGACTGAAACGAGTAAAAGAATAAAAGAATATATATATATAAATGTATATATATATATATATATATATATATATATATATATATATATATATATATATATATATATATATATATATATATATATATATACCTGTAATATATGTGGAATCTATTCCGTTGCCGTCATAAGACTCCAGGTTTTGGATGTCGGGGCGGAAACCTGCACCGGCATCTCTTCAGTTATCGAGGCAATTAAAATATGCTATGAAAATGACCGTTAAACAAAGGGAAATTACTATGTAAATGATTGTTATTAAGACAAAAAAGCTATTAGAATGACCGTTAAATAAGGGGATAAAAATCGAAGTGGAGAAAGTATTTACTTCTTTACTTTTTACTTTCTCCCCTTCGGTTTTTTCCCCTTATTTAACGGTCATTCCAATAGTTCTTTTGTCTTAATAACGGTCAATCACACAGTAAATTCACTTTGTTTAACGGTCATTCCCATAGCATTTTTCGATTGCCTAGATAATTGACAAGATGCCGGAGCAGGTTTCCGCCTCGACATCCGAAACCCAGAGTCTTATTATGGTAACGAATTATTGTCACATATTATATTACAGATAAATTCCTCTATTTACATAATATTGAGGTCTCATTCATTCTTTAGTTGTCATACCATTACTATTAATATATATATATATATATATATATAAATATTATTATAAAGTCTGGTAATTATTCATATATTAATTAATATCGATTAATTATCAGGAGGCCAGCACATCTAAAGAATCAAAGAGATTCAGAAATATTATCTGCAATCTCAGGGGATTAAGGTACATTTTTAAAAAATAACGTCGACCACTAACGTGGACAATTAATGCGCTAGAAATAGATCACATCTTGCGTCTATTAAGACCTAAATTGTTCTCAACATGAAATATATCAACATACCAAAACGTGAGCGGGCAAGACATTTAAAATCACCTAAAAAAGCATTCTTAAACAGGGACCGGTTTCGGATTTAACAAATTCTTACCATTTGTCTATTCCTCTTCAGCCTGATTTGTAATGTAACCGCAATCATCAGAAAGGTCTTAATAGACACAAGATGTGATCTATTTCTAGCACGTTTTGGTATATATATATATATATATAGATATATATATATATATATATATATATATATATATATATATATATATATATATATATATATACCTCTTTCCAAGTGCACATTACCAGAATGGCAACAAAGTGCAGACGATTGGCTGGATGGATCCTGAGAACATTCAGAACCAGAGATAAGGAAACCATGATGATCCTCTGGATGACATTCGTCCTCAGCCGCCTGGATTACTGCTCACAGCTGTGGTCACCCACCAGTCTGAAATTAACAGCAGACCTTGAAGCAATCCAGAGGAGATTCACAAAGAAGATTGTCTCTTTGCAACTGCTCAGCTACTGGGAAAGGTTGAAACAGCTAAGACTCTACTCCCTGGAGAGAAGGCGGGAGAGGTATGCAGTAATATACATCTGGAAGATCCTGGAAGGAAGTGTGCCAAATTTTAGCATTGAAAGCTAAACCAATGCCAGAACGGGACGATACTGCATAGTGCCAAATATCCCAGCAATGCCATCGCGCTTCAGGACCAGTTACTGCAACAGCTTGGGATTCAGGGGCCCACAGCTTTTTAATATTCTCCCAAAGAGCCTGAGGAATCTGCACAAAGTAGATGTAGGAGTTTTTAAATCAAAGCTGGACCTCTTCCTATCGAGAGTCCCAGATGAACCTACCTCGCGGCAGGAGGTGCAAATGAGGGTTGCTAAATCAAACTCCATTCTTCACCAAGTGCCACATATTGTAAGAGGTTCCCTGTAATAACAGTGTAGCAATACGGTGGTGCATCAGCATGGCCGCAGCTCTAAGCTGAAACTTAAAAAAAAAAAATACATACATACATACATACATATATATACATACATACATACATACATACATACATACATACATACATAGTCTTACCATTACTATTAATATATGTATATATACATATATGTGTGTGTGTTAGTATGTGTGTGTGTCACTGAGTCTGTATAGCAGAGAGCACGTGTGTTAATGAGGATGCGTGCATGCACATATATGAGTGTAGAACAGTAGATAATGTTAAGACTTTTTCTTATATTCATCGTGCACTTCTGGTGCTGATGTGTACATTTAACACCCCTAATAATCTTTTTTTTTTTTTCTTTATTGGAAGATTTGAGTCAAAGAAGTGTAGAAAGTGTGCAGAAAGAAAGAGAAATATACTTGATTAAATCCATAATATATCTTCACACACACACACACAGAAGCATATATTCATTCATACAGTTCACAGACTTCACAATTATACTCACAATAGCAGAACTGATGGCGCTGTCGATCAGACAACATTACGTGTTTTTGACATTGTAATTCTGGAGACCATTTTATTAATTGTGAATACGTTTATTACTTGCCTTTTATATGGCTTCTTTAATATCGCTTCCGTTGACAGACAGAACGCATCCTTGCCTCATTTTATTTTATTTAAATACCTCATGTTTTGTTATTGTAATCAATGCATTAAATATTGCCATATAACTGCTAGACTTGACTGTTTATTATTAAACACTGTAGAACGCTTATAGAAATCAAAATGAAGATATTAGAAGGTGAATTGCAGCCAGATATTGATAGTTCAATAGCGGTTATTCTTTAACAATAAGTAAATCATGATAAAGTAAGTTCACGACCAATATCATTTCAGCTATCTTCTTTAGGGGCATGCCGTATCTAGACATACCGAGTCTTTTCATTCGATTTGTTTTTGCTTGTTAGTTATCTATCTGTTTATTAATCAATTTATTTTTCTTGTCTATTTGCATGAATGCGTTTGTATCTATTTTGTTTATGTGTGTAATTGCTTGTATAGGTTTATATGTGCGTTTACATATATGTGTGTGTCTGAGAGTGTATATATATATACATATATAATCATTGATACACACACACACACACACACACACACACACACACTCACACACATATATAAATTTACTTGGAAATGGATGCGTCGCGTCAAATTTGAATAATAAATTGTATATATATATATATATATATATATATATATATATATATATATATATATATACATGCATATATTGATACAGGACGGTCACTAGCAAAAATGTTGGCGCGTGTCGTGGGTGGAATTGTCGGGGAGACACAAACTTCGGCCGTTCCTGGCAGATCCATACACGACAATCTTCACCTTCGACACTACACCTTAGCGAGTGTTAACGGGTCGCCTGACAATGGTGGGGTGCTGGTCCATTTAGATCAGTCGAAAGCTTTTGATAGGGGTGACCTTCGGTATCTGGTGTCGGTCCCCGCAGCATTCGGGCTCGACCCCGTCTTCCGCGAGTGGAGCATTGCTTTATACAGCAATATTAACTCGATCGTTCAAGTGAACGGGTTCTTCCCGGAGCCGTTCAGCATCAAGCGTTCTGTTCATCAATGATGTCCTCTCTTTCTCTCTCTCTCTCCACTTCTCTATATGTTGACTCTAGAGCCCTTACTGCGGAAGTTGAAGTTGGAGGGCTTGAGGGGTATCGCACGCGAACTATGTTGCAGTAGGAAGGTTTCAGCTTACACAGATGACCTCACCATCATCGTGTCTGCGATGGCACACCTACAGATGGTAGGCAAAGCTATTAAGGACGACAAGGCAGTGGCAGGAGCGAAAGTTAACCGAGATAAGTCAGTCGGTCTGCAACTCGACACCTGGAGAGGCAAGACGATAACTCCCAACAACGTCCAAGAGCGTTGGATGGAGGAGCCTGTTAAAATGCTAGGTTTTTAGCGAGATGAGCCACCTAACTCAGACATGGTCTGAGTGGCGGTTATCTATGAAAGGAAGAGCGTAGGTCGCAGGAGCGTTTATCGTTTCTGTGATTACCTGCCGTCAAACCATCGTGCTTTCTCCACGTTCGTGGCTGATCTAATTGGAGTGGCTGCTCTTCCGCTTTTTGTGGTGGGGTAGAAGTTCTCTTATAAAGCGCTCTGTCTGCTGCCAGCACCCATTAAAGTGTGGATTAAGGATGCCTTGGCTGTTGATGCGCAGACATGCGCTGAGGCTGAGGCATCTCCTGGATTTATACCCTCTCTCTCTATGTTGGGCCTCCTGTGCGCAATAAAGAAAACTTTGTTACAATCATCTTAAATGGAACTGTCAGAGCACGATATTCGAACAATTTTACTATTCAACTTCAGAAACGGACGTAAAGTAGCTGAAACTGCTCCCGATAACTACAAAACGTTTGGTGAGGAAATGACTAGTGAATGGTAGCTCGAAAATGGTTTAAACGATTTCACTGTGGAGACTTGAGCCTTGAACTTTGTGAGCGTAGTGACCGCCCATCTGTCATTAATGACGGTCAGTTAAAGACCGTCATTGAGAAAGATCCATGTAAAACCACCCGAGAACTGGCAAAAGAACTTCAAGTTAGCCAGAAAACTGCAAGCGATCGGAAAATCAAAAAAGCTCAACAAATGGGTACCACACGATTTGAATGAAAATCAGAGAATGCTCATATATGAAAGTTGCTCGTCACTTCTTCGCCATTTCTCGACTGTATTGTAACTTGCAATGAAAAGTGGATTCTATACAATAATAAAATAACGTCCTTCACAGTAGTTGGACCTAACTGAAGCACCGAAAAACTTCCCAAAACCCGAGCTCTTCAAAGAGAAAGCTATGGTGACTGTTTGGTGGTATACTGCTGGACTCATCCACTATAACTTCATAAAACCCGGGAAATCCATTACTGCAGAAACATATTGTCATGAAATTGCCAAATGAATTGCCAAATGAAATTGCCAAATGAACTGCTACTCCTTCGTCCTAGACTGGTCAACAGAAGATGGCCAATCCTTCTTCATGCTCGACCACACGTTTCACTAACGATGCTCCAGAAGTTGAGGGATCTTGGCTACGACGTTCTTCTCCATCCAGCTTATTCCTAGACCTTTCTCATGCCGACTACTACTTTTTCAAGCACCTTGATGGTTACCTGCAAGGGAAGGAGTTCAAAACTCAAGTTGATGCTGAATGTACGTTCAGAAAGTTCTTAAGCTCCAGAAATCCAGATTTTTATGTTACCAATATAAAATAGTTGTAACTTGTAACCAGTTCTACTGGTTGTCGGTCTCCAAGAACGTTAAAACTAGGTGCGCATGAACAACAGAATTCAAGGTCAATGTGTACCAAGCGGTTTCACTCTGCATGTTTTAGCTTCGATACTATGGTAACAGTCCGGATACTTATTGATCAGAACTCGTATGTGTGTGTGTGCATATGTGTATAGTTCCATACATGTGACTAAATGTATATACGTATGTATACTTCTACACACACACACACACACACACACACATACACACACACATACATATATATATATATATATATATATACCGGAGTAAGCACATGAAATGTGCAACAAGGTGGAAAAAAGAGTACTCAAATACCAGAGGTAGAGTAATATGCTTTATTTAAAAGCAGCAGAAATATAACAAAAAAACCGTTACTCTGAGTTTCACGTTCCCGTTCATCGGACAGTTTTGTTATATATACATATAAAGGATAAAGAGAGCAGTGGTAAGGTTGGAAATATATTACCCTCCTCAACCATGTATATATATATATATATATATGTATATATATATATATATATATATATATATATATATATATACTTATTTTGTGGGCCTTCGTATAGGTGTATGTATGCACGTATGTAAATATGTGTGTGTCTGTGTGAGTTTGTGTTTGTGCGTGCGTGCATGTATATAAATATATATGTATGCGTGTGTATATGTGTGTGTTTACGTTTGTGTATGTGTATTTATGTATATGCTTTTATAAGTATATAGTTGTGAGAGAGAGTGTGTGCCTATCGCTGTACAAGTATATTTGTACTGGTTTGTGAGTCGTTTCTATAATTCTTCTACCTTACTGTTTTATTTTTGCAACGTTAGTGAAACACCTAACAAATATATGAACTTCAAAAAGCCTTTTCTCCCTTACGACATAACACGACATAACACTTTGTGAAAATTCTTTCTTATTTTAAATATTTCTATAATTCAGATTTGTAGACTTGTAAAGCTCATCACACTTCTTTTTCCTAAATTATCTCTCGCTTTAAGTAATCACAAAAGTTATTATAGTTTTAATAAAGTGGACATTTCAATATCATTTTATATTTTGACAACAATTCCAATTTATATCAAGAGCGAAATTGGAAGTTTTCTAACTTCAGAGTAAAAATAACTCGAAATATATCTTTAACTTACAAGGTTTGTTAGCCAAGTTTGTAATTATAATCAATAGAAATTGGCAAATGAACCTGAAGTTTTCTGCCGACTGAAAAGGGAAGGTAAATCAACCATATTGATGGAAATATATAATAACAAAAGAAATTTGGCGTTTAACCTCTCAGTCATTGTTTCTTCGTATATGTGGAACAAATTTCGGTATTTTGGTTTAAAGAAAAGAGAGACGGAGAAAAAGAAAAGAGTGTACTGTCTGACAATTATTTATTTAATTTCTCTCATGTATTAGACGCTATACACAGGAGGACATATATACTGAAGTAAACAATGACCGCGGCGAGTGATGGAGATTCATTGAACATACAAAGTAATATATAATCTGTCATATAGTCACATATTCTACCACATTAGTATCATTATGAAACGATTCATATTGGTTGGTATGATTGTTGGTCTTAAGACTGATAGCGAGTAAGGAAAAAAACCCCAAAAAGACAACTTTGGTATATGTCCTCTAGCATTTGATGAAATAGGTACTAAGTATACGGCATTGTGTCACTTACGAAGACGAAGGTTCTTGTTGATCCGATCAACGGAACAACCTGCACGTGAAAATAACGTTCAAGTGGCGGAGCACCCCACAGACGTGCGTACCCTTAACGAAATTCTCAGGGAGATTTCGCGTGACACAGAGTGTGACAAGGCTAGCTCTTTGAGTTCCAAGTACAACTAATTTCCGCCAGTTGAGTAGACTGGAACAACTTGAAATAAAGTATCTCGCTCAAGGATACAACGCGCCGCCGGGAATCGAACACAAGATTTTTTTCACGATCGTGAGCCGATTAACCTAACCACTAAGCCACGCACCTTCACATAAATGCATTACTTTTAATCATTAGATGTAACCCGTTATCTTACTCAAATGACGTATACGTAAAATTGTAAGATATATTAGAGAATGTATTGATTATCAATGTCACATTTCTTCATTTGGTACTTAACTGCTCTTGGAATCATTGTGCAGCACCGGGATAACTGGCATAACTTGGGCAACTTAAACTTATACGGGGCCCTTTCTTCTTCAGATGCAAACACAGCCAGTTCTTTCAGGAGGAAGATCTAGGAAGAAATATTACCGCTAGTACTAAATGATACTGCTCCGGGGGTTAAACTCTGAATTCGGATGTCGGAACTAATATCAATAGGCATGTTATCTGACGCACAAGTGATTTCACCAACTTGCGATTCGCCCGAGAATTCTAGAAAACAATGGAAAACATTGGCTTAAAACTTCAAGAGATATTCGCTTTGAGAACGTATCGCTTACTTGTTTTATACAGTGGTGATAATGATGGGCACTAAAAACAAATGTAAGTCCAAAAGCAACCGAAGTGAGATGTTGCGTTTGATAAATTATACACACACAAGAACAAATATAGGCACGCACACGCACACACTTACATACATACATACATGCATAAATACATAAATACATGCACACACACATGCATACATACACACACACATAATACATACATACATACATACATACGTACATACATACGTACATACATACATACATACATAAATACATGCACATACACATGCATACATACACACATGCATACATACATACGTACATACATACACACACACATACATACATAAATACATGCACACACACATGCATACATACACACACACACATTCATACATACACACACACACATACATACATACATACGTACATACATACATACATACATACATACACAA
>NC_142933.1:32284750-32322250 GCF_046866305.1 Octopus bimaculoides
TATGGCGATAACGCAATGTGCTATCTCATAATTTTATCATTTTTAATTTTGCTCGTCACTTTATAATTATACATGAATGCAACAGAACGTTGATCAGTAATTAATGTCAAATGTCTACCGAGAAGAATGTGTCTCCAGTGATGAATTGATTCGATAATTGCTTTGGCTTCATTTTAAACAGCTGAGTGCTGCTGTTCGATACCTCGTAGCGTGCGAGAATGGAATGCGACTGGTCTTCCATCTTGATTTAGTATTGCAGATATAGCAAAATCCGAAGCATCCGTCTCAACAGCAAATGGAATGTTCTCGTCTACTATTTGGCTGGCAGTATTAGCTAGTTCTATCTTCAATGACTCAAATGCTTTTACTTGTTGTTTGTTAAGAGGAAATTTCGATATGTTATTGAGAGAATATATTTTGTCAGAAAATTTGGAGATCCATTTAGCATAATAAGAAAGCATACCGACTGTAGGTTTTAATGCTTTCTAGTCGGTAGGTATAGGAAGATTAAGGATTCTGGATCAGGGCTGAGGGTATTGTGTGAGATACGGTATCCAAGAAAATCTAGAATTGCTGTTAAATAAACGCATTTCACTTCACTCATAGTGAGGCCCTCACTTTTTGCTGCTATTTCAAAACTGCCGTGAGTTACTCCGAATGACATCCTAGCATACTGCCATAATTTACCGTCAGCTTCAAGGGCAGTGAACTGACCATCTTTGTCTGATAGAGAAATTTGGTGGTATACTGAACGTAACTCTATAGTACTGAAGACCTTATACTTGGCAATAGTGTTTACTAACTCATGGATTTTAAGAAGAGGTAAAGCATCAGGCTGTGTATATTTGTTGCTTCTGAATAGGCTATTGCCGTTCTTCGCTTTGTTTTTTCTTGAACAACTAGCACTTCGCCAAAGGGAATTTCTGGTTTCAATAATGTTCGCATCTGCTAGGCGGCGTATTTTTGTCTCGATGAATTCTCGATCACGTTCCGAGTATTTTCGTCATTTCGCTGCAATAGGCTCACAGTCCTTCCTGAGATGTGCGAATAATTTGGAGGATCAAATTTCATAGCTGTTAGCGCAGTAAGCGTTAATGGTGGTTTCTGTCCTCCGTATTGCATAGTAATACTCTCGTGCTGTTCTTGGAGGTCAGTACCCAGCATTAGGTCAGTGAATTAGTCAAGTTTATGAGAATGTACAATTTCACATTATAGTACATCTGATTATCGAGGGTTAGTGAAATAATACAGTTTCCCTTTGATTCCGCAGAAAGAGATGTAGAAGCCATACCGATGATGTTCTTCCATTTGACTGTTTTGATGTTGAATATGTCCACTAGCTTCTCACTGATGAAAATGTTGTCCGTGCTACCGCTATCAATTAATGCTTCGGCTTTGTAAGTATTGCTCAGTATATCAATGGAGGCTACACGGAATGCTGATGCTGATACTGCCAAACGGTTGCTGAGCTGTTCTTACAAGGCTTTCCAAAATGTCCTATTTTTTTGCATTTGTGACAGAATGCTTCCTGCGCAGAGCCACACCGCGGTTTTCTGAAATTACCACAAAACCAACATTGAGACGTTTTTCTTTTTTGGATCGCAGCAAAGTGTTCTCCGGCTTTGGGGAATCAATTGGCTTGCCTACGATGGGTGCCGTGGAACTGAAGTTGGCTCACTCAGATCTTGAAAAGACACTGGAACGCTGTTGCGCCACATCTAGTGAACGTGCTCGAGCATAAACTGTACTGAGGTGGACACCTTTGCTTTGTAATAGCCTGTCTTATCTAATTTGAAATGAGTCTATTTATAAATGCCTCTCGAATCATTTCAGACCAGTGCTACTCAGTACACACTGCAACAAAGTCACAGTGTTTCACTAGTGTTTTGAGTTCGTTTAAGAACTAGTCTAGAGATTCTCCCGGTTTCTGTCTTCTTGTGGACAAAAGATAGCGTTCCATTATGATGTTCTTTAGTTTAATATGCACACTTTTTAAAGCGGCGAGCTGGCAGAAACGTTAGCACTCCGGGCGAAATGCTTAGCGATATTTCGTCTGCCTTTACCTTCTGAGTTCAAATTCTACCGAGGTCGACTTTGCCTTTCATCCTTTCGGGTTCGATACATTAAGTACCAGTTACGCACTGGGGTCGATGTAATCAACTTAATCCCTTTGTCCTTGTTTGTCTCCTCTATGTTTAGTCCATTGTGGGCAATAAAGAAATAAGAAACGTTAGCATGCCGGGCGAAGTTTCGCTGAGCGGTATTTCGTCTGTCTTTATGTTCTGTGTCCAAACTCTACTGATGTCAGAATTTGCCTTTTATCCTTTCGAGGTCGATAAATTAAGTACTATTTGCATACTGGGGTTGATCTAATTGACTGGCCACCTCCTCAATAATTTCGAGCCTTGTGCCTAGTGTAGAAAAGAATTTGTTCATAGTTCTTGACTTCACCGATGAATTCGTATACATTCGGTTCCACATAATTAATCAAAAGATTGAGTTTATCGATAATACTACGTTCCTGTCCTGATGAAAAGTCTAAACCAATGATTAAAATTCTTGTCAGCATTTGTAGATTTTGACTCGGCATTCAATCTGTCCAGTTTCAAGTATCTCTCCATATCAGGTATCCTTCCCAATTCGTACTCGTCTTTTCATTAATTTCGTTCTCTATAAATTATTCAACAACTTCTTCCAAATTTGGAAATTAGTTTCTTTGATTGTTATGAATGACCAGTCATTCCTGGCCGAAAGAAACTAATTTCCAGTCATATTCCAAAACAGTAGAGTGTTTGAAATGAGTCCATTTATAAACGCCTCTCGAATTATTTCAGACCGGTACAGCGCAGTACTCACGGCAACAAAGTCACAGTTTTCGATTAAACGCATGTTATTCAAAATGCACATACACTTTATGTCTAGGGAAATCACTGAAATCATAGCACAATTTGCATATCTACTAGCCCCAAGATTCTGAGTTCGATTCCAGGCAGTGACCTGAATAATAATAATAGTAATAATAATAATAATAATAATAATAATAATAATAATAATAATAATAATAATAATAATAATAATAATAACATCGAAAAATACTTTAGGAATGAGAACCTAGGTTCGAAATTTCCCCAACACCTGATGAAGACTGGAGGGTATACCAGCCGAAACGTTGTGTTAGGAACAAACAATATGAGGACAAATATCCGTCAAATGCAAATAATGTATATAATGTAAATAATGTATTCTTAATGTATTTATATATATTCTAATATGCTGATAAATTTTATATACTTTAATTATATTTCTATATCTATATATGTTTAATATGTTTCATGTATTAAAAATATATTTTAAAACATTCATGCATTTTGGGTCAATGGTTGAATATATATATTATCATATGTGAATTGATCTGCCTAAATTGATTTTCATTGATATGTACATACAAATAAACGATACAAAGAAAACTCGGACAGGTCATTCGGAGTTTTCTCTCTTCAGTCGAGATCCAGATTATCCTTGCAATTTCAGATAATGTTTTGCGTCCTTGTCCCCTATATATATATATATATATATATATAGCGGCGTACGTACAACTTGTCTCTTATATATATATATATATATATATATATATATATATATATATATATATATATATATATATATATATAAAATATATATAAATTATACGTGGTCTGATGAATAATTATCTGGACTGTTGTTATATTAACGAAGCTAAAGTAGGTAGAATAAAGCCTCTGTGTACATATTGACCTTAAACACTGCTGTGCATGCGCACTGTCTTAACATTCTAACTCACTTCCGCTGGTTACAGTAATGCTTGGAAGGAAGATGCGTAGCGTGTTATCGTCACATTGAACATGACAGAGAATGTTGAGCAGAGAATCTATATCAACTTTTGACAAAAGATTGGCGGTAGCTACTCAGAGGCCTAAGGAAAGTTTTCAAAAATCTACCTCATTTTCGATACAATCAAGAAGATCTTGTGCAACTGAACCCCGAGTGTCTTTTTGGTCAGTTGAAAGAAATTTTGGCACAAACTTGGCAAACATGCGTCTCGTATCCAAATCTTCAGAGATGAAGGACTGAAGTGAACCGTAACTAATCTGCACATCCTCTGATAACTCATGGATGGTGATTTAACGATTTCCCATCACAGCTGCACGCACGTCTGCGATACTTTCCCAGTTCTGGTTGCGGGTCTCCCAGAACGCTATTCAAAATCGACATTTTTCGGCTACCTTGCAAAGTTCTGAACCCCTCGTACACTTGTGTGTGGCTCATACACTTCTCTCCATACATTTTCTGCAACTTTGCGTAGGCCTCTGAGCATATATCGACATGACAACTTTCTCTGTCATGGTCAATGCGACGACCACACGTTACATGCGTTAATTCTAAACACTGCTGTAGACAGCGGAAGTGAGTTAGAACGTTAAAACATGGTGTGCATGCACAGCAGAGTCCATGGTCAATCTGTGCCAAGTTGCTTCACTAATTCATGCTTTAGCTTCGTTACTATGACAACAGTCCGGATACTTATTGATCATATCTGATACAGACATAGATATGTATATAAATGTATGCGTGTGTATGTACATATATATATATATATATATATATATATATATATATATATATATATATATATATAGAGAGAGAGAGAGAGAGAGAGAGAGAGACAGACAGACACACACACAGACAGACAGACAGACAGACACACACACAGACAGACACACAGACACACAGACAGATGCGTGGCGTTCGATCATATAATAACATAAATAATATATAAATATATGCATATATCTATTTCGTTGCCCTTGCCTTCGAAACGCGGAGTAGATAGAGCAAGGACAACTGAAGAAGGGTAATATTCTTTATGTTGCATGTCTCGTTTCCCTGTTTGTTTTTTTCGTTGTTCGAAAAACAAGTTCGTTTTCTGTCTTTGTCTTTATGTTTTCGTTTCTCATTGTGTTTAACGTTTTTTGTGATGTCCTGTACCCATATATGCATGTATGTGTACATATAGATGTAGGTATGTACATATATGTATGGATATATGCATATATTTGTATATATATATATATATATATATATGTATATATATATATATATATATATATATATATATATATATATATATATATATATATATATATATATATATATACGTACATCTATATGTATTAATGTATATGTATATTTTGTGTATATTTGTAAGCATTCACGCACGCACACATACACACACACGCATACAGACGCACGCACACACACATACATACGCATGCACACACATACACTCATACTCATAGACATATTTTTCTTTTTTGTTACTTTATTTTCTCGAAAATTTTCGTATTGATCCATTACGTCTACCTATCACACATGCCGTTTAAGCAATAATTTTGCTACAAATTTTTAAACTCAACATTTTAAGATCGATTGCCAACTGTTTTAATGACACCTTTTAAGGGGTGATCAATCATAAACATGCCCCTAGAGCAATGTGGTATATCAGATAGAGAATTAGACAGGCTTGAGAAAAACATCAACAGATATTCTATATACGTACATATACATGTATGTGTATATGAACAAGCAGCCGTCACTTGCAATCAGCTGTTAAGATGTGCTACGCTTTAAAAAATTGTTTTAGTTGACTATGTAGTCAAGAGAAGTCCATATGCAATTTTGGCTCTCCAGGTTTTTGAACCTGACGAGAAAACGAGAGAGCTATACTATCCCACGTATGCACAAATTTGTAGCTGTGTAAATTGGAGCAACGTAAAATAAGGTTCAGCACGCTACCTAATCCACTAATCGAACTTACGGTCTTATAATGCTGAGCCAAGTGCTCTATTTATTCGGTTACATTCCTTGATGCAATTGTAGCTGAAGGTTAAACATTTTGCTTATATGGTCACTCAAAGATTCGTTTTTATTTTTAAATTTTGCTTTATTTCTTCACATTACAACTGTTATGTCTCAAGCTACTGCTATCTAGCACCTTCGGATGATCTCTGCTCAACCAGTACCCGAAAGCTACTCAACTGTCAGTTAACAGTTAGTCGACTGCTACCACGGTCAGACTACCTCTATTTATATGTCTTGGTCGAACCTACTTCTTCGCTTGGGAGCGTCGACACAACAAAAACCTACGCCGTTATTCTGGGTAAATTATAAATTTTTTACAGTTTGAGCAGCGGAAGCGGCGATATGGCAGATATGCGAGATTTGATCCAGTTTTTTACCTTCTGAGTTCAAAACACACCGAGGTCAATTCACTTTAGCAAGATTGGTAAAATAAGATAGAAGTCAAGTAGTGGGGTTGATGGTATCGACTAACCCATTCCCCTCAAAACTGTTGGCTTTGCGCCTAAATGAGAAAGACTTTTTTGTCGAGAAGATTCAATGAATAATTCTTCGTTTTGATGAGTTCAGATGTACTCTCCAGTGTTCCTTTGAGATCATTTCACACCCTCGTACGTAAACATACACACTTATATGCGGGTAAATATGCGTAAGCATGTGTATTTACACGTTTCGAAATATATGCATGTACACACGTAAATAAGTATACGAACGTTTGTATGTATGTATGTATTATTCATGCATGGATGCATACGTACGTATATGGATATACACGTTCGTATACATGTACGTATGTAATCTATATTCATTTGTAATCACACTAAGACGGGGGTGGTTTCCCACAAAGAAACAAAATCTCTATCATGGGAGATTTGTTTGTTTTTATGTATGTATGCATGTACGTGTGTATGTGTGTGTGTGTATGTGTCTATATGACTGTATACTCAAGCGTATATAGAGAAGTGTAGAGATATAGTGAGAGGTAAATATCTGTACACATATTCACACATAGAGAAAGATAGAGAGATAAACAGAATTACAATGCATGTATATGCGTGTATGCATGCTTCTGTGTGTGTTCCTGTATGCGCGTATGTGAGGTTATTTATACATATACACATATGCATCCGCCCTTACACACGCACACAAAACATTCGCACACACACATGCTTATACATGCAAACACAAACACACACAAAACACACACATACATACACATATATGTACAGAGAAAGCGAGACACAGACAGAGAGAAGGAAAGAAAGAAAGAAAGGAAGAAAGAAAGAAAGAAACAAAGAAAGAAAGAAATAAAGAAAGAAAGAGAGAAATAGATATATGACTATGTATATGTACGTATGTATATGTACGTATACATAAATATACATATATATGGTTATATATACATATTCGTATATTTCTACATACATATATATATATATATATATATATATATATATATATATATATATATATATGTATAAATATATATTATGTAATATATATATGTCTGTATATATATTATATATACATTTGTGTGTGTGTGTGTGTATATATATGCATATATATATATATATATATATATATATATTTACGCACATTTATATGCAAATGTGTATGTATATATAGAGACACACACTCACACATGCATACAAACACGCGCGTGCAAATACACACGCTTTCTCTCTCTCTCTCTTTTACACACACACACACACACACACAGACACAAACACGCGCGCGCGCACTCACACTTACACATATGAAATGTTACCAATGGTAAACTAGAATGTATTTGTTTTGTGTTTTTAACGTTTAAGAAAGCAAATTGTGTTTTAAATACTTCATCTCACAATAATGAATTGGTTGTTCAGTTTGCTTATTAACTCGCACCTGTCAATACTTACGAAAAGCAGTAAGGTCATTACTTTTTCCACCGCCACCACCACCATCGTCTCCGATATCACCATCACAGCCTCCACCATCATAAATATCACTACGATAAACGTTGCCGATTTCAGTATCATAGACATCGCAACCATTACCATCATCATCATCATCATCGTCATAATCATCGTCATCATCATCCCCATCATCGTCATTGCTATTTCTAAGCCTGCAATACGTCTACACCGTTCCAAATATGATCAATGTGCGCCAGCCGCTCTCTTCTCTTTCTTCCCCCCTTTTCACCCCCATTTTTGCCCTGCTTTCTGTCAAACTTTCATCTGCATATACATGCATACATATTCATCATCGACATATACAATACACACACACACACACACACACACACACACATATATTCATATAAGTATGTATATATATCCATATATGTATATATATATATATATATATATATATATATATATATATATATAATCCCAAAACGAAATATATATATGTGTGCGTGTGTGTATGTATGTATATATATGTATATATATATATATATATATATATATGTGTGTGTGTGTGTGTGTGTGTATGTGTGTATATATATATATATATATGTATGTGTACATGTGTGTATGCATGTATATGTGTGCGTGTGTGTGTAATATATATGCATACATATCTGTAAATCAACACCCACACATTATATGTATGTTATATATATATATATATATAAATATATATATAAATATATATTTACATACATATATATGGATACATCCGTATCTCTATGCACGCCCAGTTGTGTATGAAGACACCATAATACATACTCACACACACACGTATATTCACAGACATGAACACGCACATACACACATATGTATGTGCATATGCACATAGGTCTACTTGTACATACATATATGTATATTTACACAAACACGACAATTCTACAATTATCTGCAGCTAAAGTTAACATAAACACACACACATTCAAGGCATACACATTCATATACATGCCACTACGAGCACGTACACTCCCCTTACCTTTTCTTTGTTAACGAAACATAAATAATGCCAACACTGCTTTATGTAATATAGAAGCGGAGAGAGAGAGAGAAACAAAAGACAAGCAAATACTTAAGGCAAACTTATGTACAAAACTCAAAACAAACGAAACATTTTTAAAATACAAAGAAGAGAAAAAAATTAGGAAAATTAAAAAAAAATTATCTACAAAAATTCCTACATTTTCTTTTATTATTATTGCTGTTGTTGTTATTTCTATATTAGTTTTATCGTATTTTTGGGTGATTTTTAAAATTATTTCTTCCTCTAATTTAATACAAATACAGAGTATATTATTAGTTTTAATGTGTGCTTACCTGTTTGCTAGTGTGTCAAAGTTCGTGCATCATCATCATGTTCGTCGTTCGTCGTTGTTGTTGTCATCATTGTCATCATCATCATCACTTTCATAATCTCGGTTGTAGTGCAGAAAGTCCTTACTTTATCATTGTCATTGAGATGAATGTATTTTAACAGTAACATAATAATAATAATAATAATAATAATAATAATAATAATAATAATAATAATAATGATGATGATGATGATAATAATGCTTTCTAATTGATGTATCAATACCAGCAGATGACAACGTTTCCCTAAAAGAAATGGAGAAACTTTCAAAATACAAAGACCTGGAAATAGAGGTAACTCGAATGTGGAATCTAAAGACAGAAACAATTCCTATCATAGTAGGTGCCTTAGGTATAATAAAAAAAATATTCAGACAAATGCATAACAAAAACACCAGGACTTACAAATATATATAACATACAGAAAATTGCACTACTGGGTACTGCACACATTCTACGCAAAACACTTTCAATACAGTAAACATAAGAGCACCACAGCAAACCACAGCACATACCCAAGGCGCACAGAGCTGCGCTCGGTAGTGAAGTGAAAGCACGTTATAAAAATAAAACTACTGAATAATAATAATAATAATAATAATAATAATAATAATAATAATAATAATAATAATAATAATAATAATAATAATAGTAATAATAATAATAACAACAATAATAATAATAATCTTTTCTTTATTGGCTACAAGGGCCGAGCCCAGAGCTAAAGGGAAAATACAGTACAAGGGACAAAAGGGGGTTTAGCACAAAATTTCGTGTATAGAAATGAAACAAGAACAAATAACAAAATTCAACAAAAGATTCCACAAAAGTGGGGGTGTTCATGCAGGTACAACCAAGAATCCCTACATGTCCTGGTTATTCCGACCGTCAGGGGTACTTCAGCAAGCGCCTCACCCCTTCTCAATTCTTCCACTTTACAAGCGTATGCTCAGAGTAGGCTCATTCACACGGGCAATCCTCGCCACTTACAACTACATTTCAGCAAAAATACTGGTGAGTAGTATGTCCCTCACCAGTTTTGCTTTCCTTTTCACGGGAAATTTGAAAACGTCAATGGTGGGCTTGGTCTTCAGTCCTTTCAGCTGCGTCCAGCACACTAACCTCTTTCGACACATCCACTAGACTGAGGAAATCTGCCTTTCCTTTCCTTCATGGTGATGAGGCGATCTTCACGATGAACACGGCTGATACCTAGATGTGTCCTACGCATCTGATACCGAGATGTGTCCTACGCGTCTGACGAGCGGAACACGATAATTGGTGTGTGTGTGTGTGTGTGTGTGCGTGCGTGTGTGTGTGCTCGCTCATATCCAGGATTACTCTTCGGCAGGCACCTTTGGCACAGCATTTAGCACCCTTTTCATCATTTTAATTTTTGTTGACCATTATTTTTTTTTTTAGTTCAGTATATGTAAAAGCGCGTGGAGGCGTGTGGCCTAGTGGTTAAGGTGTCAGCATCATGATCGTAAGATTGTGGTTTCGATTCCTAGACTGGGCGACGCGTTGTGTTCTTGAGCAAAACACTTCATTTCACGTTGCTCCAGTTCCAGTCAGCTGGCAAAAATGAGTAACACTGCGATGGACTGGCGTCCCGTCCAGCTGATGAACACATACGCCATTGAAACCGGGAAACTGGGCCCATGAGCCTTGCTAGGCTTTAAAAGGGCGCATTTATTTATTTATATATATAAAAGCGCACATGTTGTTTCAATGTCACCGGTTTTCCATTGTTTGCTTTTATCTTTTTCATTTCATTTTCTTTTTTTTTCAGCAGGATGGGGGCAATTTCATGTTCTTATTTAAATGTTTTCTGAAAAGCTTTTGAAAATTATTCGGTGTGTGTACAACGCCAGACGAAATAATCCATGGGGAAACATAAGTAAAAGTGTATTTACAAATAAAATAATTAGAAATATCCATTCGAAAATGAAAGAAGTGGAGATGCAACAGTTTCTATGCTTAATCTATACAATAAAGAAAAAAAACACCATCTGCTTATCAATTAACTTGGAGTATGTAATTTTTACTAAAAGAAAGCAATTAACAAAGTCTACCATATCCAGAAAATTCTTAAAACTTCTAATTGTGATATGCTTTTAGTATGGAAAATTTCAGCTACAGAAAACTAATTTTAGCTCACTGATGTAGTGTTTTGTTTTTTAACGCTTCAAGATAGATTTCCCTATTTACCTTTTCTGCCTTCTATACCCAAAGTATGAGAGTGTCCTCTCCAAGTTTGTTTCCTTCTACGTAGAATAACAAGCTTAGGATATAACCTTTCAAACTCACAAGTCTTAGCATCCTTATCCACCTTTCGATATATTGTTTCTACTTTAAACGCAAGACTAGCAATTTTGAGAGAACTGTTTTAGTCGATAACTTCGACACTAAATTTCAACGGTTTTTAACATTTAAAAAAATGTATTAACCCCTAACAGAATGAACGGCACAGTTGATCTCAGAAATAGGACTACGCATATAATTGAAAACCTGTAATACAAAATGTGTTCTAAAACACGTACCGATGCACATAAACGGGGTGGGGAGGTATCGGAACACAGTGGAAGCGCGTAGCTTCGTGGTTAGGATGTTGAAATCACGATCGTAAGATTGTGGCTTCAATCTCTGAACCGAGCGATCTGTTGTGTTCTTCAGCAAAGCACTTAATTTCACGTTATTGCAGTCCAGTCAGCTGTAGAAATGAGTTTAGATTGGAGAGAGATGGTCTCCGGCAGGCTTTCTCTCCCTTGCGCCCCAACGACACCCAAGGGGTTAAGGGATTTTTCAAAGTCAATACATAGTTTAATAGAATGCATACATAAAGTGCTATATACCAACGTAAAAGCGACAATATGCCTTTTCTATGTAAGAAAACGATCCCTAAATAATTTGATCACCCTTTTGCTCCGCTTCTCTTCTAAAATTTGCATCCTCCGAATTGCTTATGCCCACCTAAGGACTTTGACATGTCCTGGTGAATCCCAGTTTCACTGCTCGGGAATTGGGACACGAGCTGTTAGGTGATCACACTCGTGATCTAACTATTTATTTTCGAGAAGCGAATGGTATTTAGCCATCATCTCTTCTAATATCACCGTTTGAATAACACCAGGTTTCTAGCCTTCAACAAGTGGACTCCTCTTTTCATTTTTATTCAACATATTTTATTTTTCATGCTTAACATTAAGGTAATACACACACACATACCACGCGCACACGCACACACACATACCACGCACACACGCACACACACATACATACGCACATAGACAGTGGAAGCATACACACACATACACACATTCACATATTTACATACTCTTAATGAATGAAAGTTGCTGCACTGATAACACCATTGCGACGCCAGAAGAAATCTTGAATGAATGTGTTACACTTGTAAAAAGGCTAAAATCAATTTGGTATGTTCAGCAAATCAAAGAGAGCCAATATTTTGACAGTTAATCAATCGAGTCAACTTTCAAATTGAACACCCTGCATATGCGTAGTAATCAATATGTACAACATAAGCGCTATAAAGTGTGGGATTCATCTGTGCGAAGCTTAATAAAACGATCTTAACATATTTTGAAATAGAAATATTCACCGGATTGTGAATTTCCAAAATGAATTTTGCCATTATATAAAATACGCATGAATCCAGTCTGCAATTCTGGAAATGCTTGCTGCTGGTTTCCCGCTAAATGTAGAATCTCGTCCAGAATAGTAGCATACAAGATAAAAAGAAGTTTAACTGAGGAACAACTGGATTTACATGGCCACTTGTAATGTAGTTGAAGCAATTATTAATGTTTGTTATAATTATTAAACAATTATAATAGCCATCTTAATCAGTGAATATAAAATTCATTAATCAATATTGTAAATGAACTTTAGTAGTAATTACACATTTGTATGTATATATGTGTCTATCGTGTTAGGTGTAGATGGGTTTCCATTATTCTCAACTGAATTACCTGCCCTTCATCTAAAGAGTAATTCGTTGTACACACCATAAATAAGATTAACCATATTGCGATTCTCAAGAAGAATGGACGTAACGATGAGCAGTAAGGCTATAGCTTTGAATTGAATGAATAGTCCACCAAAGGATTGCAACACAGTATTTTCTGCACGATTTCATACACAAAGTTTGGGTCAAACCGAGGCTATGCAAACTGGCAAATATCCAACATAACATGCTGTGAGATCGAACGTAAGACCTCTTCATTTCAAAGCAAACACCTGAATCATACAGCTATACAGAGCCTATAGAAGACTCTATATACATTTTCATTTTTCTTCTCTGTGCAGACAGGTACACTAACACGCATACACATCCAAACATAACTAGAGATATGTTTGCGTACATGTATGTATGATTGTTTGTAATTGAGCGTGCGTATATTTGTGCGTATATATAAATTTATATATATATAGAGAGAGAGATATGCAGGGCAGGGAATCGTCAATTAGTAATAAAATTAATAATTAACAATTTTGCCGGGTAGCTCAGTATGAAAAAACTTTTTCGGTAAAAATCATTTATAATCATAAATATATAGGGATTGACAGTAACCTGCTTCTCCAACATACTGAGAATTCAGAAATAGCAGCCAAAGAACTACTGATTCCAAAACTACAAATTATTACTCTAAATTGATAGCGATATTTTTGATACACACAGAACAATAAACAGTAGAGAAGAGTAAAAAAACCACCTGCCTTTAGTTAATTTAGTACGATCGTTTCACAGTTAAGAGTAAAGAATACTCTATTCTGATCTTCAGCTAAATATTCTAATAAATTTGTTAATGTCTAAATAACTCACGTTAATTTTGACCATGCGACATCAATACCACGTGAGGAAGACGTTAAGAAATTTATCGGCCAGTGAGTTCAAAATCCCTCATCCTAATGAATTCAATTCAGTGTGCATCACAAATAGTCCCGCATAGAAAAGAGACCCGAATGAACTTCTTGCGGTTTAACTATTCACCTTAGAGGTATTATTAAAATATAGATATGCAGGGCAGGGAATCGTCAATTAGTAATAAAATTAATAATTAACAATTTTGCCGGGTAGCTCAGTATGAAATAACCTTTTCGGTAAAAATCATTTATAATCATAAATATATAGGGATTGACAGTAACCTGCTTCTCCAACATACGTCTTCCTCACGTGGTATTGATGTCGCATGGTCAAAATTAACGTGAGTTATTTAGACATTAACAAATTTATTAGAATATTTAGCTGAAGATCAGAATAGAGTATTTTTTACTCTTAACTGTGAAACGATCGTACTAAATTAACTAAAGGCAGGTGGTTTTTTTACTCTTCTCTACTGTTTTTTGCTCTGTGTGTATCAAAAATATCGCTATCAATTTAGAGTAATAATTTGTAGTTTTGGAATCAGTAGTTCTTTGGCTGCTATTTCTGAATTCTCAGTATGTTGGAGAAGCAGGTTACTGTCAATCCCTATATATTTATGATTATATATATATATATATATATATATATATATATATATATATATATATATATATATATATATATATATATATATATATATATATATATATATATATATATATATATATATATGTATGTATGTATGTATGTATGTATGTAGGTAGGTATGTATGCATGTATGCATGGATGAATGTATATATGTATGTTTGTATGTAAACATATATGTATATAAACACATATATGGCATCGACACATTCTTTCGCAGATATTTGGCTGTTCTTGCTACTGCAGATGTTGCTGGTGCTGCAACTCCTACTATTATCATATTCTCGTATCTGTTACATATGAAATTAGATATGTGACATATCATTTCGTATTACGCAATGACTCTTCAACGATGGGATCTTTGATTACATTCAGCCATGACCATTCTATCACCGCCCACATTGAAAACACGTGCATGGTTACGCGTGTTTATGTATTAAATATATAAGTATATTGGTATATGAGTATGCAAACATATATGCATAGATATACGTAAAGCCATACATATATATGCACACACACACACATACAGGAGGATATATATACATATATATACAAGCGCACACACATACAGAAGGATGGTATATATATATATATATATATATATATATATATATATATATATATATATATATATATATATATATATACAAACGCACGCATGTAGGTTGATCCATATACATATATATATACATATATTTAATTTGCCAAAATATTTTCGTCTATTTGAGACCGCGACCTGTTCACTGACAATATTTCGTGCTGCATATATATATATGTTATGTTACATGCGATGCACCTTTGTATACAGTTGTGTGTGTACGTGTGTGTGTGTTCATATGTATATGCACGTGTGTCTTTAAACACACACTCACAGATGCACACACACATATTAGATTTGTTAAATCCTTTCTCTGATGTTCCTGATTACTAAACAAATATCGAACGTGTATAGCAATAGACTTTGAAGTATGCAATATGTAAAATGAGTTGATAAGGGAGATGTATTAATTTCATAGCTAAAGAGACAATATGAAGCACATGAGAGGTAAGTTTATATTCAGATATAGGTTTGGAATATCATGTTTCTTTATTTATGAATGTAGACTACGTCACAATATAGAGAGTAATGCACAAATCCATTCCTTACAACTGTCTGACGCCAGCAAACACATTGGGAAGACACTTAATCTGCCTAATTCGTCATGAAATTGTAATATCAATAAGAACAATAAAAATATCAAAAATAACGACAATATTGAAGACAACAACGATAACAGTAAGCGCAATAGAAAAAAATACTTGAACAAAATATTTATTGCTTCATAAGAATGAAACCTGAGAATTTGGGTGGAGATTGAAGGGCGCAAAATTCGTGATTTTCTCAAGGACAGTGGTAACTTGGCTGTTTGAGAACGGAGATTTAATCCTAGACGCCTGCTTTATAATACGTGTAATCTATATTTCCCGCACGATAGCCTGTCTGAAAATTAATAACTATTATTCCTTAATATAGTTAATTATGGAAACGATGTTAGTAAAATAAATTTATGTATATTTCCACGTCACCCAATTTTTAATGTGTACTCAATGTAGCAATGTGTATATGTTCCCATAAAACAATTTTACAAATTCTCCTGAAATTTTCCGTCATGAAAAATAATTCGCTTATTTGCGATTCTTTCATTCGACACTAAATATACTCCAAAAGGCATTTACCTTCACTATTGCGCTGCTTTCTCCCTCAGACAGAAGAGGCGATAGACAACTAAGTTGCTTCTAGTCAGTCACCTGGTCTATTAATAAGAGAGTTCAAATGTTCTTCAACCTAAAGCATTCTGTTAAAATAATGGCACGCTGCTGATTGTAGTTTTGCTCGGTTATATCTCTTGTATAGTAACACTAAAAGAACATTATATAAGACTGAAAACAAAACGTGGATACAACGGTGGCTGCAAAGTGCTTCGAGCGGCAATTATTAGAACTATGGTATTATTATGAGTTACAGACACAAATACACACACACACAAAAACACGCACAAACAAACAAACACACACAAACACACACACACACACACGCACACACACACACACACACACACACACACACACACACACACACACACACACACACACACACAAACACACACACACACATATTAAAGGAAAAGGACAACAATAACCAAGACAGGACGTTATCTCAAGTCCTTTACAATATTTTAAGGGAAAACTTTATTAGAAATGACTTGAGATACTTGTCCAGCCTTGGTTTGTGTTGTCCTTTTCCCCAAATATATAACTGCTAATACGGTTCCCTGACGCCAACCTCTGCTGTGAACTTGGAACCTAACGGATGGCCAATTATAGCACTTACTCAGCGTTTCTATTCGTCTTGATCACCAGTGAACTAAACCCCTTATAGTCATTATATATGTGTGTGCGTGTATTACGTATGTGTTTGTATATATATATATATATATATATATATATATATATATATATATATATATATATATATATATATATATATATATATATATATAGATAGATAGATAGATATATATATATATATATATATACACACATATATATGTATGTATATACACGCATACAAATATATATTTACACACATGCCTATATGCATGTTTGTGTGGATGTGGATGTATGTGTGTGCGCGCATGAGTATTGTAGATGGTGTGTGTGCATTGTGTGTGTTTATATATGTATGCATGCATGAATCTATGTCTATAAATGCATACATATGAACACACATAGTCCAATAGTTGTACTTCTTCATGATCATCTTTGAGAAACGCGTTACTGAAAGAGAAATAAATCTTCTGCCAATAATTACATTAAATATGTGTGATTCTATAACAAATTATTCAGATGTATTATTGTAGAAATAGATAAAGCTACCCGGATTATTAAAACTTCATCAGTCACACCTCATATAAAGTCGAGCAATGAGTTCTGACTGCTTTGTCAGAACAAGTTGTTAATTCAAATAAATGAATGTATATATATCTTGTTGAATGCTCTCCTAAATTCTTCCAAATCATTAATGCAACATATGTCATCGATCAATCTGAATGGACCATGATAATTAAAAGCTTTAATTTTGTCAACATTTTATTAAGTTTCCCATGAATTCATACTTGGAAGAATACGGATAACATTAGCTCCAAGCATCGTCGAAACAATACCCAACGGATTTCCAATTCACGGTAACAAAGAAGATGATCAATTTGGAATAGACAGCTTATAATTAGATACGTTATTGTTTCTTTTAGAGAATTAATTATCGTGTAAGATTTCTCCAAGTGTTTCTCAATCCTACCTAAGATGACAAAAGTTACAGAATAATGTAACTTTTAACGTGCCTAAAAATAAAAATGAAAACAAAATGGTTATATAATACGTTAGTACAGGATTATTATAATCAATAAATTTAATAGTTAAGAAAATAATTCTATCTAGAAATACGTTTAGAACATTAAATTTTTACTATGAGTTAAAACCCGTGAAGAAAATTAATGCTTTCATTTGTTTAAAAGAACTTAATAGGAGAAATTAAATTTTGATTTCTGTTAACTAAGAATAACGACTGTGTTCGATTGATTTCCTCCCTTGTAGCTTACTGGTATTTTGCTATCTACTCTAAAGTGCTTTAATTATTCACATTCATACCGCTAAAAATATTAACAGTTCAGTTCTTTAATGTCACTCCCATTTAAAAGTACTCCTCCACTTCCTCTTCACTTCTTCCTCTTCACTTCTTCCTCTTCACTTCTTCCTCTTCACTTCTTCCTCTTCACTGCTTCTTCTTCTCATCTTCCTCCTCTCCCATTCCTTTCCCCTTTTCTCACCACCCCTTCCTCCTTCTCTTCCGCCTCTCCTCTTTCTCCTCTCACCTTCCTCTTCCCTTCCTCCTCCTCTTCTGGCCCTCTTCTTCCCCCCCTCTTCTTCCCTTCAGTAATAATAGTAGAAGCAACAGCAGCATCAGCAACAGCTGCAGCAGCAGCAACAGTACTAGTAGTACTAGTACTACATATTGCTATTGTTAAAATATAAAATAAAGCAGCTTCTAAAATGTTCTATTTTCCGAAACGAACATAAAATCTTTGGACTCACACGTTGTTTATATTGCAGCTGTTGTTGATGCTATATTAGTCGTGGTGCTGTGATTGTTATTGTTAGAGTTGCTCAGTTAAGAACACAAAAAGGACTTTCCAGAAGTAATCACCGGGTACATTTTGTATGCTTAGAAATGACTTCATTGTGAAACGTTTACAGCGCAATGGTGTCTGATATGAGGGAAATTTACCTACTGTTACTAGCACATCCAGTAATTACTTAGAGATCCATCAGAATAACAATTTCAGGATCGAATACGATTAAACAGTTATGTATGTATAACAAATAGCTTCATAAGCAAATTAAAGAGTCGAATAGTTTAATTTGGTGAGTGTTGATCTTAGTTCGCACAGATTTGGAGCACATACTAAATAGCAGTCTCACCGACGCTCTAACTACTATGCCATGTCACAAGTCGTTAATACTCGCCAATATCCATTTGATGCATTCAAACTGTTTGTTGTTGGTGTTGCTGTTCAAGAGGTACTGCTTATTACTTTTTAACCTTTAGCTTTCAGATTACTGAGTTAAATTTAATACATATTGATTCACATTATTGTTATTTTTCGGGACGGTCATTTCTTTTTTACCTTATTCTTTCTTCTGTTTTTTTTTCTTTGCCAAATAAGCACACGCACAATATATTCGTTCTTCTTTTCAGGTTTATTATTGTGCTTATTTTAATATCCTTAATCTGAAAAATTTCTTTCACACGTCCTGTGACCTCTTCAGCGACGCTTCAACTCACATGTCTCCGCCCGTTCTGTTTAATCCATTCTGCAACTCACTGTGTGCTTTATTCACATTGTTTCGAATTAATCATGCATCTTCTTGTAGCTTTGAAATTTCGATAATGTAATTATATATTTTTAGAATAGCATTGTACAGGAGCTGTGGGAAACCGGATCTGAGCAGTTTGAACATAAAACAACTAGAATATTTGGGCTTAATATGGCCTGTTCAAGCGCTAAAGGGTTAAGGTAGTTAGAGTGTAATTTTACGTGGCTTAGGGGTTAGGATATTCAGCTGACAGTCATAAGGTTGTGAGTTCAATTCCTGGCGACGCCTTGTGTCCTTGTGCAGGGCATTTTATTTCACGTTGCTCTGGTCCACTCAGCTGGCAAACATGAGTAGTACCTGTATTTCAAAGAGCCAGCCTTGTTGCATTTTGTGTCACGCTGAATCTCCCATAGAACTATGATAAGAGTACACGAGTCTGTGGGTGCTCAGCCACTTGCATGCTGATTTCACGAGCTGGCTTTCGTTGATCGGATCAACTGCAACCCTCGGCGTCGTAAATGACGGAGTGTCAGTTTCATGCATTTAAGTTTAACTATGTGATATCAATCGAGCTGTTAAGAATTTATTTGGATATATTTTATAATCTTTATACAACAGTTCACTACATAGATATAATTCAGCTTATGAATATAAGTTATTTTGCAAGAAAGAGATAAAGTCTATACAAAAGACGCAGCATATTACTGGTACTTAGGTTATTATTGATAGAGATATGACATGCAAGTGTAAATAATAAGCCACTTTGCTACTTAAAAATATATATTGTCTCACTTAAATATTCATGTGAAGGCGCATGCTTTAGTTTTCAGGATATTAGGCTCACATTACGAAGGTCGTGGGTTTGATTCCAGGCACAGGCAGTGCATTGTGTTCTTGAGAAACTCGCTTCATTTCCTGGTGCTACAGTCTACTCAGTTGAAATGAATGCCAGTCGAGTGCCACCGCCATACTTCTCCCTCCAGCCACCACTTCATCCATATTCTATTTGGTCAAACAGTGAAAGGCTCGTGAGCTTACACTACACCTGCTTGTGACTATACAGGCCACTAAAATAAGGTTAGTGAACTCATGCACATGCTACCAGATTGGTTATGCTCAGCTAGGAGTGACAGCTACGCATTCACACCACAACCACACATACATACACCACAGCCAAATGTCCACACACACTCATTAAATAATGTCTGTGAAATAACAAGTGAAATAAATTTAGATGTGTCAAAATCTTGCTGTGGGTTAGATAAGAATATAAACATATTTTTCCTACTCTATTGATGTGCCGAACAATTATAAAAAAATACGGTAGTAATTTTCTTGTTGAACCATTTGTCAAGTAGAAAGCTCTTGAGAGAAGGCGTACACCAGCCTGTTTTCCCAAACAGTAACGCAGACCAGCTATTATATAAAGCTGTTTTCAATTAAATAAGCACCGTGGTGGGTAGTTTAATTTGCATATCTATGCTTTTGACAGGTCGTCAATGATTTAAATAATATCTGATTAATGTACCACACAGCATAAGTAAATAAAAGCTGAAATAAGTTTAAACGTTACAAGTCCTTAAGAAAATAGATGGGGTCGGGTCGGAGCGGGTCATTAATGACCTAGAAGTAGTACTTAACTAGTACTTTCTTTTATTGATCACGGAAGGAAGGAATACAAAATGTCTCAAGTTAAGTTTCAAATCAGAACGTACAGGAATTTTTTATCTGACACTCTTGTGTTTGTGTCAATCGCCTTTAATAAGCCTTCCTTTTCTTGCTATTGACACAAAGCCTGAAATTTGAGAGGTGGAGGAATTTATCAATTATATTGAGTCCCGTACTCAACTTGTATTTATGTTATTGATTCTAAAAAAAATCAAAGAAAAAGTCAAACTCAAATTTTGAACTCAAAACATAAAGACGCATTTTGTTTGGTGCTGTAACAATTTTGCCAGCTCGCTTGCATAATCACCTCTAATAATGGCTTGAAATTTTGACAGAAAGCCAGCAGCCTTGGGTGGCGGATTAAGTCGATTACATCGAACCCAGTTTTCAACTGGTAATTATTTCATTGACCCCGAAAGCGAGAAAGGAAAATTCGACCAAGACAGATATTGAACTCGGAACATAAAGACAGGTGAAATGCCTGACAACACACTAACTATTCTGCCAGCTCACCACCTTAATCGCCTCTAATCATCCTTTCTACTAAAGACACAAAGCCTGATATTTTGGTGGGAGGAGACTAATCGATTACACCAACTCAGTTTTTCACTGGTACTTATTTTATCGACCCTGAGAGGATAAAAGTCAAAGTCAACTTCGGCAGAATATAACTGTCTTTAATAATGAAACTGTTTTCAATTTAGTGAGACTGATATCAGATTTAATTACTTGCATTTAAATGTTACAATGTTAAACTATTAGCAGGGTGTCAATGCGAAATCCGGATAGAATACTAATGAAAGTATTTAAGAAACACTATGATGGATAAAGTGCGTAATTTTTATAATTAGTATTACAGTTATAGTATAATAATAAATTTTGTTACTGTTATCGTTATATTGTAGGTATAATATTGTATACTTACAATTTCACTTATCTATTGTAACCGTTATTATATTTACTTGTATAATCCTTGTGCTCTTTTTTTATTAAACCCAATCAATGAAGCTGTGGTTTAGCAGAATCGTTCATATGACGGACAAAATTGTATTTACTTACGACCTTTTTTTGGGTCTGAATTCACATTCATGGAGATTAAGTTAGCAAGTCCTCCTTCCTATGATGATAAAATAATTATCTACCATTTGAATAATGGCATGAATGTTATATTCTGGTAAAGTATTCTATATTTAAATTGGATTTTATAAATCAATCCTAATCTAATTAATCGAAAACATTCTCGCAGTAACCAAGCACTTTTTCAGTGTTATGTAGAAATATTTTTAGAAATGTACTGCCTACTTTTGAGGTAAATTTGATCAAATTCGTCCCATCCGTGACCATCTCGTTTTTCATGCTGTGTTTTATATTTGAAGGCATACTGCAATTTTTAAGACGGTAGGATATTATTTCAGGAAGATTTACTGCTATTTGTAGTAGGTTATTCAACCAAGTTGGCTCCTAAACTTTATAGTAATTCCAGTGGCAGAATCTCTGATGAATGTGGTTCATTTGAAGAAGGCAGATCTCGGCATGTTAGACGGAATCATTAAGAGAATTCTCGGAGAGAATGTCTTGACAAGTAAGTGATAAAAAGGTTATATAATTAGGAAAGGTTATAGCTGACTAAGAAAAATGGAGGCCTGTATTGTCAGATGTATAAAAGATGCATAGAGGGAAACAATAATGGGCGACAGGTTACATTGCGATGAAATATGGAGAATGTATCAGAGCTGGCAGGAAAGAGGGGAGAGAGTAAAAGAAAGAGAGTTAACCAGAGATAGAGAGAGTGAGTAAGCAAGGGAGAGAGAGGATTAAGAGAGAAGGAGAGAAAGAAGAAGGGAGAGAGAAAAGTGGTAAAGGATGATGCTATGTTCTGTGTACATGAAGTCTTGGTAATTAAGACATCAGACAGAATTCGAAAAGAATGAATGCTGTGTGAAATTAATGAGGTGAACTCTGTAAAAGAAACTGGTAAATAGCGTAAGGGAGCTATTTTAAGCAATATGAGAAGAAAGCTGTAGAGATAGAAGTGTTTACCAAATTTGATAAAAATACAGAGGAAAAAATGCATGGATGGCTACTTTTTTTAACTTGCATTCTTGGAAAAATCTATGCTGTCATTTACAGGCAGGTACAAATGTTAGAAGAAAGTATAAAAAGTATAAAATTAAAATGAATGCAAGTTATATCAGACACTTGCTGGCAATGTTAAGAATTGTGAATATCTTCTATTATAGGACACTAAATTTATGTATACCACTTGCTTTGAGGCGATCGCTGCTTCAAGGCAATAATAAGAATGATTTCTTACTGAGGCAAAATAAGAGAAATTTATGCAAGGAGTATGTATGTTTACTGAATCGGCATTATTACTTCAGGAAGGAGGAAATGTTAAATAACCACCAGTGGGATTTGATGTGAGAACAATGATAGTCTAAACTATTCACGGCTAATGAAGTGGAGTACATAGCAATAGTATTATAATCATTGATGGAAATTATTAAAGATTTATGCTATTGTAGACAATAATTGTTTCTTAATTAGAGGCAGAGGTACCGCAGATTCAGTAGATGGGAAGCTAATCAATGTCATGGACCATAGGACTCGATACTTAAGTTTATCTTCCACAAAAGAAAGAAAGCAAAGCTTACCACGGCAGGATATGACATCAGAGCAAAAAGAACCGAAAAAGACGACGCTAGGTATTTTGTCCGCTATTCTAACGATTCTGCCAGCCCACAACCCTTGTTATTGCAAAAAATAATTAGTAATAAAAATCATAAACCCGTTTTAAATGGCACTTTATTTAATAATGTGTAATTACATAACTTTACAAAATACCAAACTGTTTAGCGATACATTGATGTAAAAAGGACTCGTTAATTGAATATTCAAATATAATCAATTTCACTTAATTGCATAAAATTTATTTTGATTTTGAGTAAAAATAAAATAACGAAACACCAAATATGAGTACATATTTGATTGGTTTGATATAACTGAAGCGATTCTAGAAACGTCTAATTCTGTAGAGGAGTTATATCATCATTGTTTCATGTTTTGAAACAAGTCATCTCAAAAATTCTGGATATTGTTAAGGTTTAAATAAATTAAAAGACCATCGGAGTTCAGATTCCGTTGTAGTATATTTATCTTAAGTGAAATAAGCATTGGAGAGGATTTGCCCCACGCAGAAATTACACAAGTTATTCAGAGGTAATGCCAGCTCGTCTCCTATATCCATAGCAATGTCGGAAAACCTTACGTAGCATAAGTAGATATATCAGGGTCACAAACGTTTCGTCATTTATCATTTACGCTTAGCCTGAGTGGGGCAGTTAGGATTGAACTTGTCTTCAGATGCGATATCCTGTATACCACAGCCACTTTGAGTTGATTTCATTTGCCTTGCTCATCTCCTTCATGGGTTTCTTCATGTGTCTGCGTTCCGAAACAATTTTCAATGTGGATTAAATTTGTAGAGCATTAATTGCGAAATTAGTAATGAATAAAGGCTGTTCTTACTTTTATGCATTTGTTTGGTAAGATTCCTGATTTGAAATTCTGTAGAAACAAATAATGTTATATTTTGGTAAGGTCTGTTTACTTTTTGCCAAATAAACACACGCACTATATATTCGTTCTTTATTTCGGCATTATTATTGCTTTTATTTTAGTGTACTTTGTCTAAATGTTTCGTCACACTTCTGTGACCTCTTCGGAGACCGAACAGCCCAATGGTCTAAACAGAACAGAAGGAGACACGTGGGATGGAGGGTTGCTGAAGAGCTCACAGTGTTTGTGACGAAAGATTTAGACAATGAACACAGAAATAAGAACAGTAATAAAACTGATGTGAAGAACAAATATGTAATGCGTATGTTTATTTCACAACAAAAAATTACCATCCTGAACTATAACAATAACGGTAGTTTTATTTTAAATTTATTATCAGATGTCCTAGTTTTAAATCGATTCAATTATTTCTTCAGTCACCAGTAATGCATTAATTTGGTAGCGTTTTGGCAGAGTCGTTAGAGTGTGGTGCAGATTTCTTCTGGCTCTCTGCGTTTTGAGTTCGAATTTCACTTTCGTCAACTTTACTTCTAACTTTTTCGCGATTGATTAATGAATTAAAAGTCCGTTATTGAGCTCCATCCCTCTCACTCCTCTCTAGATATTTTTCTTTACTCTTTTATTCATTATTTACAATTGACGGATATTTGTTCTCGTCTTGTTTGTTGTTAACACATTTCGGCTGATATACCCTCCAGACTTCATCAGGCGTCTTGGGGAAATTTCGAACCTGGGTGCTCAATCCTAAGGTATTTTTCGACGTCGTTGTTGTTGTTATTATTATTATTATTATTATTTTATGTTTGACTTTTGTTTTGCATTTGTACAAGTTGGATCCAAGTCTCACCCAGAGACCTCAAGAGACAACAAGTTAGAAGTTCATGTAGGTGTTATGCCTAGGGTACCATATATTTGGATTTGTACAGTTTTGTTCAAGTGAATGTTTAAGAAACCATAAGAAAATTATGTTTGCTTTAAAATTTGAGATCACATAGACAGTATTTTACGTAGGATATGGGCAGTTCCCATGAGCACTATCTTTTGGACTTCAGCCATTTTGGGGTTTCCTGGTATCTGAGCTAGGTAGTAATCAGCCCATTTCGCTGTCATTCCCAGGGCACCTATGACAATAGGTATTGTTTTCGTCTTCAGATTCCACATTTTGCTAATTTCTATTTCAAGATCTTTATATTTGCTCAGTTTTTGGTAGGTCTTGACAGATACGTTTATATCAATTGGGACAGTCATATCAATGAGGAGGCATGATTTTTGTCTGAAGTCTTTCAGTATGATGTCTGGCCTATTTGCGTCTATCTTTCTGTCAGTTTGAATGGTGAAGTTCCAGAGGAGTGCAATGTGATCATTTTCAAGTACTGGGGGTGGTTTGTGTTCCCACCAGTTTTTATCATGGGGCAAGTCCAGGTTTTTGCATATTACCCAGTGAATATATTGTGCAGCTCTATCATGCCTGTTGAGATACTCTGTAGGCGCAAGCAGACTGCACATGGAGACAACATGATCGATGGTCTCATTTTGTTGTTGGCATATACGACATAATGGGGAGCTGCCGTTCTTTAATATGTTGGCCTGGTAGTTCTTTGTAGGTAGGCATTGATCTTGGGCTGCTATGATAAACCCCTCTGTTTCTGATTTCAATCCAGAGGCCATTAACCATTGGTGGGTAAGGGCTTTGTCAATATCTGCATTATTCGCTCTCTTTGGGTATTTGCCATTGAGAGGTTTTCCATGCCATTTTTCAGTCATAATAGCTAAGGCAGCAATTTTAGCACGGGTTTTCAAGCGCTTAGCTTTTTCTGTAGGTGTTTCTAGTTCGTCTAATTCTTGAATTTGTTGCAATTGGAATTCACTTAGATATTCCTTTGCCTGTTTTGTTACTGAGTAAGATGCTTTCTTGCTTTCATATTTTAAGACAAGTTTTAGCATCCAGTCCTCAGAGTTTTTCATATAGGTGTCTAGGCCAATTGTGGCTACCTTCATTGATAATGCCAGCTGTAGTAGTCCTCGACCTCCCTCTTTTCTTGGCAGATAAAGACGTTCTATATCTGCCTTAGGGTGGTGCATTCTATGCATTGTCAACAGTTTTCGTATTTTTCTGTCAACATTACATATTTCAGTAATTGACCAGTTAACGATGTTGAAACTGTAAGTCACGACTGGTATGGCTAGAGCATTGATCGCTTCGATCCTGTTTCTCGCGTTCAGCTCTGTCTTCAGTATTGCTCTCACCCTGCGATAACATTCTCTTCTGATCCTTTCCCTCATCACTGAGTGCTTGATATTGTCCCCTTCAATTACCCCTAGGTATTTGTAGCTCTCCGCTGGTTCTAACTCTTTTATGACATTTTGCTGGTCAAGGTTCACATTAGATGTATTTGTCATTTTTCCTTTGATAAAGATAGCTTTTGCACATTTATCAAGGCCAAATTGCATCCTGATGTCATCACTGAATTGTTTAACAATCGCTAGTAGGCATTTGAGTTGTTGGTCATTTTTTGCAAAGAGCTTTAAATCATCCATGTAAATGAGATGATTTATATTTTTATCAAATATTTTATAACCATACTGTGCATCATTGAGCAATTTTGAGAGCGGTATTAGGGCTAGACAGAAGAGGAGTGGTGATAGTGAGTCACCCTGGAAAATGCCACATGAAATTCTTACATCTCCAGCATTTAGAGATTCATTGTCATTGTTCAACATCAGTGTGGTTCTCCATGATCTCATACTTACAGATAAAAAGTTTCGCAGAGTAGGAGCTATTTTATACATTTCCAGACATTTCCTAATCCAGCTATGTGGTAGGCTATCAAAGGCCTTTTTATAGTCTATCCAGGCTATTGACAAGTTTTTGTGTCGCTTGTGACAATCTTCTAAGATCATCTTATTGATGAGTAGCTGATCTTTACAGCCATAAGATCCACGTTTACATCCCTTTTGCTCATTAGGGAATATGCTACTTTCTATTAAAAAACTATAGGTGTACTCGGTTAGGACAGATGTTAGCGTCTTATACATTGTTGTTAAGCAGGTTATGGGGCGATAATTTTTTGGTTCGTTTGTTTCCTCATTTTTTGGAAGCAGGAATGTTAAACCATTAACTAGCCAAGAGGGCATCAAACTAGGATTTTGCAAAACATCGTTGTAAAGTTTTGTTAGCAGTTCATGGCTTTCTGGGAAGGCATTCAACCAGAAGTTAGGAATTTTATCCTTTCCTGGAGACTTCCATTTGCTTGACCTCCTGAGAGCAGATCTTATATCTTCTACCCTGACCCCCTCCCACTTTTGCTCCTCTAAGGAGTCTAGGTCTGTAGCTATTCTATCAATCCAAGGGGCCTTTTCATTGTGTGTTTTATCTTCTGCCCAGATTTTATTCCAAAATTCTTGCACTTCTTCTTTTGATGGGACAGACTTTATTGTTACTGGTGTTTTCCCTATCTTCCTGTAGAAATTTTTGGGGTTATTTTTGAACATGTTATTATCTCGGAAGAATTTAACACGCTTTTCATACCTTGCTATGCGGGCAGCTTTAGCACATACCTTTTGCTTGATGGTTTCTATGGTGGCATCAATGTCAACTATGGTTTTCATGTTATATTTTTTCTTTAGTTTTTGGGTCTTTGTAGGTTTGATACTCTTGTCAAATTTAAGGTTTTTCAAACATTCTATGTCAGATCTAAGCAGCTTAATTTGGTGTTGAATGCGTTCTTGCCAAGAAGGCTTTTTGTGGGAGTGTTGTCTTTTTCTAATCTTTTCACCACATAGAATCGTTGAGATTCTTGCGGATGCATAGTACAGGTGGTTGAGATCTGTAATATCAACATCATTAGCTGAAATTATATCCTTAAGTGCAAGGCGGATTTTACCAATTATTTTCAGGTTTTGGTTAGAATTGCGAATTTTGGGGAGAGTGTCGCGTTCATTCATACTAGTTTCTTTAATTTTCAGCCATTCAATCATGATTTGATTTTTTAGATCATGTACTTCTGTTGCGTCGATTTCTGTATGACTTCCTTCATCTATTTGATTTTCACCTGCCTTAGTGTTTATGGTTGGTTCAGAGAGTATTTTATTTTGCCTATCAGTTACCTTAACTCTTTCAATTATTACTGTATTTTCATCAGCCTTGGGCTGGTTTATAATTATTTCCTCTGTAGTATCTTCTTTAGCTGCAGTTTCATTCTTTTTATCCTTTACTGCTTGCTTAATTTGGTCAATCTCTACTTCAGTTAGTAATTTTTTTTTATAATGTTTCTTCTGACGTTGGCAAGTTTATTACTGTCTATGTAGGGTCTTACTGCAAGGTGTTTCTGTCTCCAGTTTAAGTAGGTTTGTACAGTATTAGATTTATCTGTAGGGAAATATATGGCACGGTAGAAGGCTCTAAGAACTTCTTTATTATCTTCCCTAGACCATTTTTCATTCTTTTTCTTTTGGTTATTTGATGACGAGCATGGATGGCCATCTGTTGGAATATTCCGGTTGTGGGGTACTTCCAGCTCCTGTGTGTCGGGAAGATTTGAACCAGTAGCAGATTTCTCGTCTCGGATCTGGTTCATTATCCGAGTAAGTGGTCCTTTATAATCCGGTCTATGACCATTGCGGTTTATATTTTGTTTTATTAACAGTGAGGCATAACAAGCTTCGACGTTGACGCTAGGGGACGGATCTGTCTGTTTAGGGTAAGTTTTTTGAGACAACACCGTCTCCGAGCTTTCGTGACGTAGCTTCTTAAGGCTAGCAGATCTATTTCGAGTGAGTGGCCCTTTGTGATTCGGTCGATAACCACTCTGGTTTGTGATCTGCCTTGTTATCATTGAGGCATGACGAGCTTTGGCGTTGACATTCGGGGACGGATTTGTCTGTTTAGGGTCAGTTTTTTGAGACAACACCGTCACCGAGTTCTCAGCATGTAAACATTGCTCGTAGCGTAGTTTTTTAAGGCTAGCAGATCGGTATTCATCTGTATTTTTTTTGTTGATAGATTTATCTCCAGGCATAGTGTATTTTTGTGTGTGTGTGGCGTTTTAAACTTATGAATGGTTCACTGTCTGTATTTGTTCACAAAATGAAAATAAACAAAGAAGAAAGAAAAAAAGTTTTGGTTTTGCTTCGTTTGTGATATGTGTTTTCGTATCCGTAAGTGTGTCCTGTGATTTTTACGTAGTTCTGTAAACATTAAGATGCATGTGTAGTTCTATGGGTATCAAAACGTATATATCATTGTGTACACGTTCAAGTGTATGCGTAATTATTCAATATATGTACTTACTATTTTGTTCCATTTCTTTTTTTTTATATAGTTTGTAAACTTTCCGGTGTTGGTTTTGCGTGTGTGATCGCACGTGTTTCATTGAGACATCGTGCATAGGAGGGCCTGTGCTTTGTATTGCAGTGAAATTTCATTTTTTAAGAATAAAAAATATTCTTAAAAAAATGATCTTCGTTAAAAGACCGCTTCCTTCAAATCTTCCACCGGTTCTTTTGGCTAATTCCATCGATGTTATTGGATTAGATATGTTTTTGTATAGGGAGCCCGGTGTAGCACATCCATGTTCTTATTATTATTATTATTATTATTATTATTATTATTATTCAGGCCAACTGGAATCGAACTCGAAATCTTGGGGTTAGTAGCCCGCGCTCTTAACCACTACGCCATATGCCCACGGGCATATGGCGTAGTGATACCGAGTTCGATTCCAGGCAGTGACCTCAATAATAATAATAATAATAATAATAATTATTATTATTATTATTATTATTATTATTATTATTATTATTATTATTATTATTATTATTATTATTATCATTATTACTATTATTATTATTATTATTATTATTATTATTATTATTATTATTATTATTATAACAACATCGAAAAATACCTTAGGAATGAGAACCCAATTTCGAAATTTCACCAAGACACCTGATGAATGCTGGAGGGTATATAGCCGAATGCTTGAGGGTATTATTGCCGAAACGTTGTGTTAACAACAAACAAGATGAGGACAAGTATCCGTCAATTGTAAATACTGTACATAATTCCTCATCTCATCAATATGGAACTGTAATCTTTTTGTCTTTAGTTGTGATTGACAGTGTTCAGAAGTGGCGAAGAATGGTCAAGACAAGCCATATGTCACGATGTTGTTTTTATGATACTATCAGGGGCTAAGATTCACATCATTCCCGTAGTATTACTTAATTTCATTAGGATGGCGAGCCGGTAGAATCGTTAGCACGCTGGGCGAAATGCTTGGTGGTATTTCGCCCGTCGCTAAGTTCTGAGTTCAAAATCCGCCAATGTCGACTTTGCCTTTCATCCTTTCTGGGGTCGATAAATTAAGTACCAGTTACGCACTGGGGGTTGATGTAATCGATTATCCCCCTCCTCTAAATTGTACCTATAGTAGAAAGGATTATTTAATTTTATTGACTGATTCACAGGGTGTGAAAGACTTTGTCGGGGTCAAAGTATTTGGCTAATATTTGGTCATTGAAACTCAAATAGAATTGAAAAACGTCAAAGAGCGTAATAATTAAACCAATTATCATTTCGATCGTTATCAATAAAAGGTATTACCTACACTAAGTGGAACATAGGTAAATTACTTAAAAACCGATGTTGTTTCATGGAGTAACGAACTATATATTGCTTAACTCGGAGTAACTTTAGCTGGAAAGCTTTGTTCTTTATATAACCTATGGATCGATACTCTATAAGAAATGACAAAGTCTGCTGTACGTATAAAACTTTGTTCTGGTTTAATTATATAACAGATACATGTGCTAAATATCCCCAAATCTGTACTTCCTACATTACAATGAAATTTCCAAATTTATTGCTTAGCGTACGAATTCGATTAATTGAACACGCAACGGTTTATTGCATAAGATATCCAATCCCATGATTATGTAATAAAGCGAAATCAATTGTATAATTTAGCCAAGAATCAAGTGCTTCACTTTGCAAACACAGTATCGGATCTCTTTTTTGCGCAAAGAAGAAAAGAATACCAATTTCTTAAATAATGATAATTGATGATAATGTTGAAAGTAATAGTTGTAATGATGATAAGGTGATAGTCATCCATGGTGTTCTAAAACAACTTCGAACTCCAGTTTTCTCTCATCATAACTATCTTTTCCATAACACTGTTCTCTAATTTCTCTCTTATTCTCCTATCTATAACTTAGTTTTCTACTACTTCTGCTCCACTTTCCATAACTCATGTTTGCTCCTCTTTTGCTAACTGTACTTTCCATAACCTAGTTTTCCAACTTTCCTGCTAAGTGTCCGTTCCATGACCCTTTCCTACAAAATAGCCTTTTCTTAACACAGATTTTCACCACTTCCTTTGATTATCCTTTCTATAATCCAGTTTCCAGGCAAAAACGCTACCATAAAAATTTCATGAAGGTCAAAATTGTATGCGTTCATTTTATTCATAAATTTTGATCATGAGTTGGACAATTTTCTTCCGTCACACCCTGTAGAATATAATAGGAGTTACGTTAGGAAAGAAATCAAACCTCATCTATTTTCGCATGGCAACTAGTTTCCCATAGCAACGAAACAGAAATGGCTAGTATATTCTCACTTTTTTTTAACTGTTTCCCAGACAAAGTCATTTAATTATCGATAGCTCATTATATATGACTGTAAATGGGTATGACAGGTCGAATAGTTTACAATTGTAAGATATTGGGATACCTTAAAATTGACAAGGTAGCATATGCCTTCAATGTACTGCGTTCGCATAATTCTTGTACACTTAGTTCACGAGAAATTGCCAAAGAAGCGACTACACATTCATTCCGTTCTATTTCCAAAAGCCTAAAACTAGAGTGTGGAATGAAAAAGAAAAACAAAATAACTTGAATCAAACTAACTATAAAAAAGAACGACAGAAAACACGAAAAAATGCACAGTATCAGCATCAGAAATTCGGAATGTTTAAAGTCCAACAAAATGACAAGAGACATCGTTAGAAAATTTAGAATGTTCCAAAGTATATTCCAACTCAGCTAAATCTCTGCCATACGATTGATATCATATCGTTTCCATTATATTATGATTGATTACGTATTCCCCTTCACTTGGTCTCTGACGTTGTCTAGCTTTATTTAGCGTTGCTTATATATATATATATATATATATATATATATATATATATATATATATATATATATATATATGAGTATCACTATATTTATCGTTCGTCTGCTTGTTATTTTTTATCCTTCTTTTGGACGGTGGGGGTGAATAAAACGTAGTTTATGGCAGAGATTGTTGCTCACGAGAAAACTTGCTCAGGTAGAATTAAAGAAAAAATAAGATTTATATATATAAATCTTTTTTCATGCCTTCGGGGAAAAAAATTTCGTCTCCTTCCCCAGAACAGTTCACAAGTTCCTATTTTTATAATAAATATACATGTTTGTATATTCCTTCTCTTCTTCAATGTGTGTATATATATATATATATATATATATATATATATATATGTCTGTATGTATGTATGTATGTATGTATATATATATATATATATATATATATATATATATATATATATATATATATATATATATATATATATACACACATACATACATATATTAATGCAAGTGTGTGTATTACATACATGGACACACACAAGCACGCGCTCGCACGCACATATAAAGATATGTATATGTCGAAAAAAGAGGGAATATGAAAAAATGTATATGTATTTAAAAAAAAGGAACTGTGAACTGCTGGAGGAATATGTAAGCACAAAGATATGTATATGCATACATAAATATTTCAACAAATCTATATAAATACGAGTGTGTGTGTGTGTTTGTATGTGTGTGTGCATGTAGATCCTTGCATATGGAAAACACACATATATTTGATAGAGTATACATAATTACGCATACTAACAAACACACAGAAATACCGAAGGATAAATATTGCCTTACGCATACAGTGATACGCAAACTGACTCACATACATAAATGCATATATATATATATATATATATATACCTCTATGATTTATGTAGTATCGCTGAAACATAACACACATAAATACACGTCTATAAATCTATATGCTTGTGTAATATTATGTGTGTTTGCATACGTATATATATATATATATATATATATATATATATATATATGTATATATATATATATATACAGACAAATATGTATATACACACACCATCATACACATACACGCGCACACACACACATCAATGCAGACAGACACATTATAGTGTCTGTAGCAAGCCCACCATACTGTATAATAAAACACATCTATAACTTTCCAGCTGAAGACATAGCCGCCATATATCATCAATGACTGATCTATCAGATTTCCCGCTTCGATCCATCTTAATATTGCCGTCTTGTAATACACGTTGTGGTGGCAGCAGTATTGGTAGTAGCAATGGTAATCATGACGGTGTTGTCTGTGGTGTCGATGGTGGTGGTAGTAGTAGTAGTAGTCTTCGTCGTAATTGTCATTGCTTTTGTTTTTCACTTTGTTCTGTGGTAGCAGGCCTTGTAGCTGTGGTAGGGTTGTTTCACATGGCAGTAGTAGTGGTGGTTACAGAATTGACTAATGGTTGGAGTGGCAGAGATAATGATGTTTGTTGTTTAGCTCCAGTTCACCTCTGATTAAGCAGATCTTTGAGCAAGAATGTTCCAGTGATGACTAACTTATCTCTTCATTCAGACCCAGTGTGTAGCAACCACATTAATCACCATGCCTTTCCTGTATTATGTTAATAACGGAGCTTGGAAGAGAATTTGGTCTTTCGTGAATATCGAACTGTCACGTACTGTTTTTTTAAATTTTTATACCCAGATCAACACGCATTGGACAGGTATTCCAATCATGCTCAACTTGTTGTTGTACTCAAGCTATCTGGGCATACATCAACTCATGTGTCTTTGCTTTGTCTGAAACAGTACGAAGCAATTTATATGGGCGTTGATAGCTATTTCTTACAAATGGGTCAACAAAATAGTCACACATGCCCTTATTATTTTTGCTGTTAATGATAGCTGTAGCACTACTAGAAGCCCGAGAACTGAAACTGGCTGTTAACTCCCAGAAGTTGAGAGCATTGTATGATAATCTGAAAGATATATTTGGTCTGAAAGAAAGCATTACGGGACCGATTCTTTCTAATGACGAGTCAAAAAGCAACACAGATGAAATTCCGAAAAGATTGGCTGAGCTCTTTAAATCCATATTAAATAAGGAATCCAGTAACGATCCTGAAGTCATCAATGAAATACTTGAGAGTCCAATAATCGAGGAACTAACCGGAGATACTTCCTTAAAAGTGATAAGTAAAGCTTTTAAAAATATTTCCATTACTAAAGCTCCTGGACAATACGATATTTCCATAGGTGTGTACAAGCATGGATGTAGAGAGCTTCTAAGAAAGCGACGCAAATTGATCTGGAGAATTGGATCTGCTCCCTAGTAGTTCAAGGATGCATCTGTAGCGCACATGTACAAAAATAAAGGGACGAAGAATGTGTGATAACCAAAGAGGAGTAAGTTTGCGAGGATGATTCTTAACCACATCAATAAGTATGTAGTAAACAGTGTATATCCTAAATCCCAATGTAGATTTCAGGCTGAGAGAGGCTCAGTTGACATGATTTTTGCCCTTCGGCAAGTTCAAGGAAACGCACATGCGCAAAACACTGACTGTACATGGTCTTTTCAGCATGACCAAAGCCTTCAAGAAACTGTATCGTGAGGTACTGTTAAGAATCCAGTGTAGATGGGCTGAAAATGTTGGTCGAATACAAGATGATTGTATCCCCAAAATTATTTTGTGTGGCCAACAATTAGAGGGATTCCGTGGTACAGGAAGACCTATACTCAGGTATAGGGATAATTTGAAATGATCACTAAAATCCTTTCAGCTTAATTTAACATCTTGGAAAAGGTATTGCCTAGATCGATCTGAGAGGCGTAAAATGTGTCATGATACATATAAACAGTTTGAGTTCAAGAAAGAGAACAATAAAAGAATTACATCCTGCAATTAACATTTGTCCAACCAAGGCAAAATCAAAAGATCAATGTTCTCATTGAGAACTTTACATTGAAAATATATAAATGGACTAAAATTACATTCATACATCCATCGCAAATGTATATAGCTTCTTTTAATTTGCATATTTAAAGAAAAATCCTTTCCTTCAAACACTCATACGACGAAATCAACGGGAGTGACCATCATCATTATTTTTATTAAGAAGGTGAGATGGCAGAATCGCTATTACTCCGGGCAAAAAGCTTTACGGCATTTCGTCCGCCTTTTCGTTCTGAGTTCAAGTTCCATCGAGATCGACTTTGAGTTACATCCTTTCCGGGTCGTTAAAGTAAGTAGCAGTTGAGCATTGGGGTTGATGCAATTGACTAGTTTCTGATTTCTTTATTGCCCACAAGGGGCTAAACATAGAGGGGACAAACAAGGACAGACAAACGGATTAAGTCGATTACATCGACTCCAGTGCGTAACTGGTACTTAATTTATCGACCCCGAAAGGATGAAAGGTTAAGTCGACCTCGGCGGAATTTGAACTCAACGTAACGGCAGACGAAATACCGCTATGCATTTCACCCGGCGTGCTAACGTTTCTGCCAGTCGCAATTGACTAGTTTCTTCTCACCAAATTTAATTCCTTGTGTCTATAGTAGAAAGGATTATCATTATTATTGTTGTTTTGTTTATTGCATGCGCTAGCTATGTTACGAGCGCTCTGTAAGTTATCCAATTCTTTTCATTGTTTGATGTCTCTTTTTGTTACCTTTGTGGTATAGAGTGTGTCATTAACTTGAGTAGACCATAAGGGTTTGTGCAAAATTCATTGTCATCTGCACTAAATGGTGAAATTTCGAACAGAAAATTTTTGTTTTGAATTTAATATGGTGGTGTCTTCTTTGCCAGTCAGAGAAGAGAGGATAGTGGGAGGCAGTGATGAATGCGAATTTGGTTTTCGTACTCAGTCTCCAACAAACATGAAAAAGAATGAAAGAGGTAGTAGCAGCAGAAATAACAATAACATCACCAACACCAATACCGACAAGAACATAAAAGAAAGGAGAAGTGAAAAGAACAGCAACAGCGTCATAAAAAGAAAACAATCAAAGCAACAACAACAATAAACTAGGAAAACAGGGAAAAGAAAAAAGAATTGTTTCACACATAGCGCGTGGAAATTCAACTACTAATGCCACCATTACTGCCTTTAACGGCGTGCCAACGTACAGAGATGGGATTAGAGAATTAGTTGAAGGGGGCAGTCGACAACAAATGATGGCTTGCATTGAAAAGGGCAATTGCAGTAAAATCAGTTTTAGTTAGGTATTAGTGACAGAAAGAAATATAATAGAAGGGAACTTTGAAACTTAGAAGAGGCGCTTAGGAAAGTCATTGCAACCGACGTGTTGATTGCGAGATTGGCTCTGGGATAATTTTTGAATGCTAAACCCGAAGATCGGATTAACGGAGCTAAGGTGCGTGCTCTAAGACAAGAGAAAGCGAAAGTCGCTCAATGAGCCCG
>NC_142933.1:32327250-32338186 GCF_046866305.1 Octopus bimaculoides
TTATGTAAGCAGGCGGTTGATAGGTTTTCTGCCAAATCAGTGTATTCACTCGCGGTTACAACATTTGCGCATGCAAATTTGACTTGTCAATCTGACATTCCGTAGTTATTTTACTTATACATACCGATAGCATTCTGTAGAATCTCAACGTCATAAACTGGTATCCGACTATTAGCTCGCTTTTTGGTGCTTTCTCGCAATTGTGATGGCAATTCCAAAGACTATCGGGTAAGTTTTACTGTTGGTGTCGTTACAGTTTCTTTCCAAAGAGACTTGTGTCTTGACATGCTTTTGAAGAAACCTTTGTTATATTTCTTTCATTTCACAGCTTACATAAAATATGTTTTATCTTTGCCACGAAAATCTTTTTGTTTTACCAAGGTATTTTTCTTCAACCCTCAGTGAGCAATTTGTGAATAAGAAGAAAACAGAATTAATACTAGTTCGATGAAGTTGATTTCTTCAAATGCAATGTTTTTCGTGAAACACATTGAGTTCATGTTCTGCAATTAATATCCGCAAAAAGTTTGGTTGTGTAGAATATCCGTTAGTATCTTAAGTAAAGATATAATTAAAGTGGTGTGAGCTGATTTTCAAAAGTTTTAGCTACTTCATGATTAGATGCATCCGACCCAGTAATAAATTTTACTCGGATATTCCAGAAAGGATTGTAATCTAATTTACATAAGAAACAATCTCATAGATTTGAAATCAGGCTAACATGATGCTAATTTCAGCTCTTGAATCTCTTTTGCAAGCTTCTACTATCTATCTATCTATCTATCTATCTATCTATCTATCTATCTATCTATCTATCTATCTGTATATATATACATATACACAAGCATACACAGTCACACATATACATAAGATGTATATGCGTATTTTTTATCTGTTCTTTTAATTCTTTCATTCATTTGGCTGTGGCCATGCTGTAGTACCACCTTGAGTCTTTTAGTCGAACCAGTCGACCCTAAGACTCATTTTGTTAAAGCCTAGTAAAGCTTCTTTCAGTTTCCGTGTACCAAATTCACTCACAATGCTTTGCGCGGCCCGAGACTATAGTAGAAAACATTTACACAAGGTGCTACAGCGTGGGACAGAACCCGGAACCACGTGTTTGGGGAGCAAGCATCTTAACACACAGCCACGCCTGCGCCTACACACATATATATATATATATGTATAAAATGGCGGTGTTTTATTGCACTTAATCTCTATTTTTTCGCTTGTTCATCAAACTTCCCCATTTATCTTCCTTCTTTCCCTTTTTCTTCACATTATCGACTCGTGTTATTCTTTCTTTCTCTATTCTGAGATAAATAGAAGAAACGTGTTATGAAAAATGTGGGCGTTGTGAGAGATATTTAGTTACAACTTTCATGATTTTTGCAATCTACCACTTAACAACAACAACAACAACAACAACAATAATACTAATAATAATTGTTTCAAATTTTGGCACCAGGGGAGCCATTTTAGGGGCAGAGGATGTGTCTATTGCATCGACCCCAGTGTTCAACTGGTGCTTAAAAGGCTAAGTCGACTCGGCGGAATTTGAACTCAGAACATAGCGGCAGACGAAATTCCACTAAGCATTTCACCCGGCATGCTAACGATTCTGCCAGCTCTAATAATAATAATAATAATAATAATAATAATAATAATAATAATAATGATGATGATTATGATGATGATGATGATGATGATGATGATGAGGATAATAATGATCATGTGACAGCGAGCTGCTTGGCAGATAGATCAAATCTGAAACCATCACGTAGCAGAAATTAAAAATACGCAAAAAAAATATATGTAAACTATGTCTAAATGTAAGCCATCTCAGTAAACTGAAGTATTTTGATTATATGGAGTATATATATTATTAAAAAATAGCTTCCCCCAGATGAACCGTTACAGCAACATGTGCGTAAAACGCAAATACATTTCTATACGAAAACTGCAAACCTGCGAGTAAAATTTGAAATTTTACATCTTAATTACACAAACATCCATATTTATACAAGACCTCTGTATATATTCACGTTGCTATTTCTTCTCGGTTTCTCGCTGATGCATCAATAATAATTACAATTATAATTGCGAATAAAAACATCAGCACATGACCATCGCCGGTGTTCAGTCAAATAAGTTAACGCTGTAAAAATGGAACCCACAACAAAGTCAACTAAAAAGAGAATGAACGGCGGACAGATAATCATAAATACTATGAAAGGGTTAATCTATGATTTACACACACACTACTATGCAACATCCCCCAACGCCATCAATCCGTTTAAGGCTAAGTCAACCTCTGCATTATTCAACGTTCGCTTTTGAACTCTTCGGCTATTATTTTACTCCCGATTATAATGATATGTTAACGATGCTTCGATTTCTATTTTGCGATCTCCGCTTCGTGTATTTACGTTATGTTGACCTAATCTCATTTCTCTGTAGTCAGTTTTGCATTCGCGAGCGCACGTGCATATTCCTATAAACTAATACTCATGCAACTTACACATATGCACATATAGAAATACACAGCCACGTACACATAATATAAATTCAGTCGTAATTTATGTGGTGTGCTTCAGCGTATTAGATATACATCATGAGAGAAAATCTTTTTACAGACATTACGTTAACAATAATATATAGCGGAGGGAGATGAACAACTTCGCAGCAGCAACAATTGCATTTACCTGTACATGGAGTGTGTTGATGTTTCGGTATATTTATCAAAGCAAGAATTTCTTCTGAAAAAGCGATATGCATGTGTACCGCATTAGCAACCTTCAGCAATAGAAACACATCTGTCGTTCTCGTGAATCACTGTGGCAACGATTTTCACCTACAAAAGAGTTTCTCCCTGCAAAACAATGTTCTGGCGATATTCAATCGGACCATTATTCAGGCTAGCTATTCTATAACGTCTAGATAAAGAAAATAGATTTCCTATCTAAAAGGTCAAGATCATTAAAAACAGTAGAAACCAAAATGAACATATCTGTAATAGTGGCAATACTGCAGCATGACTCTGGCTAAACAATGCATTAATACACCGTGAACCAGATCAGCACTGCAGGAATGTAGTAACAAAATGTTTCAGCTCGCGTGAACAGATAACCTAATGGTAACCACAATATACGTACATATGATCTCACCCAAACAGTCAAAAGGACACACTGTATCGCTAGGTAGTGCTGAGTCTAACGATATTACATAGTTTACCTTGGACAAAGTCACCACGTAAATAGTACTACAAAATGCAGTGAATTATATTTGACTGAAGAATATTATGTCATAAACGAGTCGACAGTACTAATGAACGAAATATCAGAGAATAATAATCACTTATCGACATAAAAAGAACATTTCAAGATCCCTTTTCGAGCGAGCAGTCACATTTATAGACACATACCCCAACAACAATTACATTAACACAAAGAAGATACCCAACCGCGAACCAAAGTAAACAGCGAGTAGGCACATATATACCTAGTAGAGGGCACATACACACATTTGATGCAGAGTTACCTCTTCTGCAGAAGAGGTAACTCTGCATCAATTGTGTGTATGTGCCCACTATTAGGTGTATATGAAACTTCCATGTTTCTCCCTCACTTCCGATTGTTTCTATTATAGCTTGATGTCCGCCAATAAATGTATTTTTCAATTATTCTAAGTTTTTGTTTTTAAATCTATTCTACAATTCCTTCCTTCCAAAGACAGGTTTAATCTGTTTCTAATTTGTGATATCCATACCAAGTTTATTCCCCCCTGTTATTTATCTGCTGTCAGTTTTGCATTCACATTTGCAGGTACACCTATATATATGAACACATTCACTTGCATTTAGATATATGCCTCTCACATATGTACAGATACATATAGATACCTACACGATATAAATCCAGACACAATCTATTTGGTCCGCGCGAGTATAGTCTACGTAATATCCAAAAAGAATCTAGGTAAATTTGCGAATAAATTTACAAACTATTAGGATGAGGAAAAAGTTCGTGCGCCGTGTTAAAATAATGCTTCATTTCAAGTATAATTTTGTGGTGTGTGTTTTCTTTCAGTTCATTATTTTAACACGGCGCACGAACTTTTTCCTCAAATTAGTATTTGATTAGACTATTAGTTATAAGAAGAGAAGACCACGATGTTTCGGGCAATGGTCTTTCGTCTAGAAACTAAAAAGAAGGGGGAAAAAGTTATAAAAGAAACATAGAAGTTAAAGGTAAAGCAGTATTATTTATAGGGAAAGAACATGGTGAATTATGAAATGGAAAAGTATTGAATGGAAGCTCATACAATTATAGAACGCTGTTTACAGCTGAAAACGTAAGAATAGTTAAGATAAGGTTGAGGATAATGTTAAATAGATGTATGTACGTATGTGTTGGCAAGGAGCACGTCAGAGATTATATTGTGTTAATGTGCGCTGTTATGTTTTTGGAAAGAGGAACATACGCACACCCATAGACAAACATGAACACAACAGCAACATTGTCAACTACAATAGCGTAAATAACAAAAACTAAAAAAAAAAGTAGCACCAAATGTTAAACGAAATCATATAAATCGCCATAACAACTGCCATTATCAAAAAACAACAGCAACAACAGAAATGATTACGATGAAGATATTAACGATGGTGACGTCAGAGGAAATACGAAACTAGCCTTCCTACTAATCCAGCCACCCACTCGCTTCACAGTATATATTCTATATACTAATTTCCAAGATTTAGGCAAGATACATCACACCACCATACACTGATATACACGTCCCGTCATTTGCATGTATACGTGCATATCTCTGCTTGTGTGATATTTATGTATTTGTACATGTGCATGACCGTATACACACACATACACACGCGCGCACACAAACACACACACACACACACACAAACGCATGCACACAAGCACAATATATATATATATATTTCCAAGGTTTTAAATTTGTATATTTAAAAGAGATAGAGACTTCGAACTCCACAGATCCATATTCCATTTATTCAATTATTTACCATCCGATGTCAACATTTCTGTGCCCAAACCTATCCAGCGACTGATCCGTTGGATGTCTGACGTTTGGCACTTCCTCAGGAATGGTTTCCATCAGAACAAATTACGAAAAAACACAAATAACGATCATAACAAATTAATAAAAATTATTAAAAGATATCTAGTAGGAAAACAACATGGCGGAGATGAAGCTAAGGAACTTTTAATAATTTTTATTCTACTCTTATATTCTACTCCCTCCCCTTCTTCTCCCTCTGCTACCCTTTCTCCCTACCCCTCGCTGGTCACATGTGTCCGGTTGCTATTTCTTTTCGGTCTTTGACTCCCTAAGCTTCGCACACACTTCTTCGCCTCTCCAGTTCGTGCTTCACAGCGTTCAATACACACTACACTTCTCTACGTCTGGTTGTACAGCCTTTTTGTTTGTTTATTTCACCGTTTCGTTTTCCTGTTTTGTTTTCCGTCCGCCACTATCCTCCGCGAAAACAATTTAATTTGTGTTCGTGGGAAGAGCTAATTTAACGATGCATCCTGCCCTAACTCTTCGAAACACCGGTGTTTTAATGGTGGCAGCTGATGAAGGATATGTTCTCTATGTGGCCTGCTTGTTTGTAGTACTTTGTTTATCATTTTGTCCATGTTCTTTTGCAACGTCATATACCCAGATATATATCTATATGTACATGTAGATGAAGGTATGTACATACATGTACATATATATGCATATACTCATATATTGTTTATATATATATATATATATATATATATATATATATATATATATATATATATATATATATATATATATATATATAAAGGTACTAAGTGAATTTTCTAAATCCGGAATTCAATCCGTATCACATTTAGGTGTACCCAGCATTCTAATATTACACAAAACATGAGAAACAAATGTAAGCAGAAAATCAGGATGTTAGAAACCAAATAAAATTTATATTTCGCTGACTATTGATGTCTTGTTCTAATGTTACCATTAACGTGTATTTTATTAGTCTAATATACAGGTAAATGTATATATGTAAATGGGTGTAGGGAGAGTAAGACTCTTTATCTGATCATATGTGACATTTGGTGATCACATGTGATATTATGTGACATTTGGCTACCCTGTAACTGTACTTCTAGATCTTAAATTGTAAATTTACACAGACACACACACACACACACACACACCCACATATATATATATATATATATATATATATATATATATATATATATATATATATATATATTCATTTATGCACACACATATATATATATATGTATTTATGTATATATGCTTACATATATAAAGATATATATATATAATTGTGTGTGTGTGTGTATTCATATATGGATATATATATATATATATATATATATATATATATATATATATATATATATATATATATATGTTTATAAATATGTGTGTACGTGTGTGTCATTGTGTGTATGTGTGTGTGATTATTCCGTATATATGAAATATTTATCACCCACTTTAGTTAGAAGTTGTGATAGAACACAAAGTAATGCATTATTTACAATGTGAGATAGTTGTTGCTTTTGATATTAATACTGCTTCAATCGCTATGAATTATTTTTTGATAAGTCCATATGTTATTTGCGTCACCATTGCCGGAATAGACACTGATGTTCTATTTATCTTTGACGTAGGAAACGGATGCCGTGAGTGCGCTGGATTTCTGTCATTCATAAACCCGAAATAGGGCGAAATGACATGATGTGGCTGTTGCTGCGGCTGTTGCTGCGGTTGTTGCAGCGGACGTGACAGAAGGTTATCGCCCTTTAATAATATAAACACGAGTGCTTGTAAGCACCACGTTTCCTCATGAGACGTCCTTTCATAGTAAATAATATGGTATTCTGTTTTAACACAACTTATATGTAAAGTGGGAGATAAATACTACCTTCTCGTATTGATACTGCTTCTGGTGCTATCGTGCTTATAAACTCACAAACACACACACACACATACACACGCACACACAAACACACACACACGCATACATACACACACAGACACTCATATATATACACACGCATGCACATACATGTATATACAAACAGATATACATATATAAGTATGTATATGTATGTGTGTACATATATACATGTACATGTATGTTTATATATATGTATGTATATATATACATATGTATATACATGTATGTATATGTATATATATATATGTATACATATACATATATATATATATACATGTATATATATATATATATATATATATATATATATATATAGATATATATATATATATATATATATATATATATATATATATATATATATAAATATATAGGCCGGAACTACAGAGTTTACCCACCCCTACCTAGTGCATACTTTTTAAGTACTTGATTCTACTTGAAACGTTATTTTATTATATATGTATATACATACATACATATATATATATATATATATATATATATATATATATATATATATATATATACATACATATATTACTGCGGGTATGTATGTACGTATAAGTAAAATTATGTTTGGCATGTATGTGCAAGCTCGGACGTATGTGTGGATGCGCGTGCGTCTAAGCGCGTGTGTGTATGTACATAGATGTATATATAAATATGTTTTTATATATCAACGTCTCACTGCGTATATGTATATATTTGTAATATATATATATATATATATATATATATATATATATATATATATGTGTGTGTGTGTGTGTGTGTGTGTGTATGTATGTATATCCGTATAAGCATTTCATGGCATGTAACTATGTGCCTATGAATATATATATATATATATATATATATATATATATATATATATATATATATATATATATATATATACATATATATATATTGACATATAGCTCATTATCGTCCGGCGGAGCTGTTCAACACTCAACGCTTCAGTCTGGCATTGCTTACGTCTATTTATCATATTCCTTCCTCCGAAGGTGACGGCTAAGTTATGCTATTTTTCATGTTTAATCAACGCTGATTGCATACCAAATCTGCCAAGAACACTTAAGGCCATGCAAACAACGTGACTACATACCCGCAAGCACTCGCGCACACAAACACATGCAAGCGTACACACGCACGCGCACAGACACATACACACGGATACATCCGCACGCGGTTATGCACAAGACACACTTCTTCACTGTATATATAACTAAATATGTGCGTGTATGTGTGTGTATACGTGTGTGTGTATACGTGTGTGTATACGTGCGTGTGCATAGTTGCATATATATACACTGTATGTGTGTGTATATATACATATATCTACACACGCATAAACACACAAACACACATATATACATACATATATATATATATATATATATATATATATATACACACATATATATATATATGCATGCATCTATGTGTGTGTATGCATGTATGTATGTATGTATGTATATATGTATGTATGTGTGTATGTGTGTATGTATGTATGTATGTATGTATGTATTTTTGTATGTATGTATGTATGTATATGATCATCACAGTATAAAATTAACGGTGGAACCCCAAGCAATCCAATGAGACTGCACAAAGGAAATAACCTCACCTACTGGGAAAGGCTGAAAGATTTAAGGCTTTCTCTCTAAGACCAATGCAGGAAAGATATGAAGTGATATGCATCTCGAAAACCCTGGAAGACCTTGCACCAACCTTTGGCATTATAAGTTACACAAATATCAGAACGGGGCGCCACTGCATAGTGCCAAAAATCCCACAATCGCCATCAAAGTACAGGCCAGTTACTGCAACGGCTTGGGTTTCTAGGGCCCACTGCTCTTCAATATCCATCCAAAATGCCTGAGAGACCCTCATGGTGTAGATGTAGGTGTTTTCACAATGAAACGGGATCTCTTCTTGTCTTTGATACAGTGACAGTCCCATGAAAGTAAAGAATGCTACTGCTATTTGGCCCCAGCAAACACAGTCTCCAGTTGGCCATGACACATTTTCTATGTCCTTATATTGTGAAAGGGGAGATAAGCGCCGCCACTCAACAAAACCAGCACCCAGGGTCTAATTTCAGAGTCATTGCTCATCATCAGTCAGCTAGCTGTCGATGCCTATTCGCCTTTGAAACATATATATTTCAAGTGAAATACATTCACTGGTTTCCAATATAGAAATATCACATTTCTAAATCTCTCAGAGAGATTTATACAGCTGGCAAGCCATGCTACTCCAGACTGATGATGAGCAATGATTCTGAAACTAGTCTCTGGATGGTGGCTTTGCTGGGTGGAGGCGCTTATCTCCCCTTTCACAACATAAGAACACAAAAATGTGTCATGGCCAACTGGAAACTTTGTTACCTGAGGCTAAATAGCACTTGCATTCTTCACTTTCATGGGACTGTCACATTAAGTTGACAACATACCATCACTATATCGTGCTGCTACAGTATAATGCTCTCTGAGAGATTTAGAAATGTAATATATATATATATATATATATATATATATATATATATATATATATATATATATATATGGAGAGGCAGAGGGAGGAGAACACAGTTCACGGGATTCACAATTTTTTTTTATTTACTTTTTAATAGAAATGGTAACATTTGTATCCGCATCCAGTTCTATTTAGCAATTCAGTTAAAAGTGTGAGTGCCAGGCAGAACAGGAGTGGGGAGAGCGTGTCTCCCTGGAATATTCCTCTTCTAATGGGGATGGCTTTCGTTTTCACCAGTCCCTCTTTTGTTTCGAGCTGTAGCACTGTCTGCCATTTATTCATAGAGTGCCTTATGTATTTTATAATAATTAGTGCCACCTTGTTTATGGCTAGTGTTTCCAGAATCCACGTGTGGAGAACACTGTCGAAATCCTTTTGATAGTCTACCCAAGCCATACTGAGGCCTTTCTTCTTACTCCTTCTATTGTAAGATATAAGCCAGAATAAAATACAGACAAGAAATAAAAATTACAGATACACCTCCCTTATACTGTAAAATAAAAGAGTGAACAATTATATCCACTAGTGATGTCTCCCCCATAGAAATATGTTTATTTTTCAACCCTTAGCATGATGAGCAATGCGAAACCGGTTATTACTTTAATTATGCTGAAAGAGAAAAATCTTATTTTGTACGAAATTGTATATCTTTATTATCATGACTCTAGTATACTCCTTAATCCTGAAAAGCAAATCTGTGTTTTTTCATCATTTCTCTTTGTTTATATATCCAACCATGTGTGTTACCTCCACTAAAATATTTTTTAACCTGTATATATATATATATATATATATATATATATATATATATATATATATATGAATGTATGTATATATATATATACATATACATATATATATATATACATATATATATATATATATACATATACATATATATATACATACATATATATATATATATATATATACATATATATATACATATATATATATATACATATATATATGAATGTATGTATATATATATATATACATATACATATATATATATATATACATATATATATATATATATATACATATATATATACATATATATATATATACATATATATATGAATGTATGTATATATATATATATACATATACATATATATATATATATATACATATATATATATATATATATACATATATATATACATATATATATATATATACATATATATATATATATACATATAATATATACATATAATATATATACATATATATATGAATGTATGTATATATATATATATACATATACATATATATATATATACATATATATTTATATATATATATATATATATTATCATATATATATATACATATATTATATATATATATATATATATATATGTATATATATATATATAT
>NC_142933.1:32338686-32354686 GCF_046866305.1 Octopus bimaculoides
ATGAAATAAGGACCGAACAAGAGTGTTATAATAACGAATGATCGAACGAAAAAACAAACAAACGAACGAAGGCTCGAACGAAATGGCGAACGAACGAAAGAAAGAACGAACGAATGAATGAACGAACAAATGAAATAACGAACGAACGAAAGAAAAATCGAACGAACAAACGAAATAACGAACGAATGAAATAACGAACGAACGAAATAACGAACGAACAAACGAAGGAACGAAATAACGAACGAACGGAATACACAATGGACGAAAGAATGACTGAGCAAATGAACGAACGAAATAACGAACGAACGAAAGAAATAACGAAAGAACGAACGAAAGACGAAATAACGAGGGAAATAACGAACGTTATTTCATTCGTTTGTCCGTTCGTTCATTTGCTCCTTATTTCATTCATTCATTCGTTCGTTCGTTCGATATTTCGTTCGTTCTTTTGTTCGTTCGTTATTTCATTCGTTTGTTCGTTATTTTATTCGTTTGTTCGTTATTTCATGCGTTTATCCGTTTGTTCACTCGCTCCTTATTTCATTCATTCATTCGTTCGTTCGTTCGTTCGATATTTCGTTCGTTCTCTCGTTTGTTCACTCGCTCCTTATTTCATTCATTCATTCGTTCGTTATTTCGTTCGATATTTCGTTCGTTCTCTCGTTCGTTTGTTATTTCTTTCGTTTGTTCGTTATTTCATTCTTTTGTCCGTTCGTTCGTTATTTCGTTCGATCGTTCTTTCGTTCCTTCGTTCGTTTGTTCGTTCGTCTTTCGTTCGTCATTTCGTTCGTTCATTCATTGTTTCGTTCGTTCATTCTTTCGCTATTTAGTTCGTTATTTCGCTCGTTATTTCGTTCATTCGTTCGTTCTTTCGTTATTTCCTTCGTTCGTTCGTTATTTCGTTCGTTCATTTGCTCAGTCATTCTTTCGTTCATTGTGTATTCCGTTCGTTCGTTATTTCGTTCCTTCGTTTGTTCGTTCGTTATTTCCTTCTTTCGTTATTTCGTTCGTTCGGTCGATTGCTATTTTGTTGGTTCGTTCCTTCTTTAGATCGTTCGTTATTTCGTTCGTTCGTTATTTCATTGGGTCGTTCCTTATGTCGTTCGTTCGTTTGTTCATTTGTTTTTCGTTCGTTTGTTCGTTCATTCTCTCCTTATTTCATTCATTCATTCGTTCGTTCGTTCGATATTTCGTTCGTTCTTTTGTTCATTTGTTATTTCGTTCGTTTGTTCGTTATTTCCCTCGTTATTTCGTCTTTCGTTCGTTCTTTCGTTATTTCTTTCGTTCGTTCGTTATTTCGTTCGTTCATTTGCTCAGTCATTCTTTCGTCCATTGTGTATTCCGTTCGTTCGTTATTTCGTTCCTTCGTTTGTTCGTTCGTTATTTCGTTCGTTCGTTATTTCATTCGTTCGTTATTTCGTTTGTTCGTTCATTCTTTCGCTATTAATTCGTTATTTCGCTCGTTATTTCGTTCATTCGTTCGTTCGGTTATTTTGTTTGTTCGTTCCTTCTTTAGATCGTTCGTTATTTCGTTCGTTCGTTATTTCATTCGTTTGTCCGTTCGTTCATTTTCTCCTTATTTCACTCATTCATTCGTTCGGTCGTTCAATCTTTTGTTCGTTCGTTCGTCCGTTCGATATTTCGTTCGTACGTTCGCCCTTTCGTTCGTTCGTTTGTTTTTTCGTTCGATCATACGTTATTTCGTTCACACTCTTGTTCGTTCCATATTTCATTCATTCGTTCGTTCGTTCATGCAATCTTTCGTTCGTTCCTTATTTCTTTCGTTCGTTCGTTCCTTATTTCGTTCGTTCATTATTTCGTTTAATCGATCGTTCCTCCATAATTTCGTTCGTTCGTTTCATCGTTAATTCGTTCCTTCGTTCTTTCGTTCGTTCTTTATTTTGTTCGATGGTTATTTCGTTCGTTCGTTATTTAGTTTGTTCGTTCGGTGTATCGTTAGTTCGGTCGTTCATTCGTTCGTTATTTCGTTCGTTCCTTCATAATTTCGTTCGTTTTTTCGTTCGTTCGTCATTTCGTTCGTTCGTCATTTCGTTCGTTCGACCGGTCGTTATTTCGTTTGTTCGTTCTTTCGTTCATTCTTTCGTTCATTCGTTATTTCGTTCGTTTATTCATTGGTTTGTTCGTTCGTTCATTCATTCATTCATTATTTCGTTTCTGATTTCGTACGTTAATTCGTTCGTTCGTTATTTCGTTCATTCATTATTTCGTTCGTTCATTCATTATTTCGTTCGTTCGTTCATTCGGTCGTTATATCGTTCGTTCGTTCGTTTGTTCATCTGTTTTTCGTTCGTTCGTTATTTCATTCGTTTGTCCGTTCGTTCATTTGCTCCTTATTTCATTCATTCATTCGTTCGTTCGTTCGATATTTCGTTCGTTCTTTTGTTCGTTCGTTATTTCATTCGTTTGTTCGTTATTTTATTCGTTTGTTCGTTATTTCATGCGTTTATCTGTTTGTTCACTCGCTCCTTATTTCATTCATTCATTCGTTCGTTCGTTCGTTCGATATTTCGTTCGTTCTCTCGTTCGTTTGTTATTTCTTTCGTTTGTTCGTTATTTCATTTATTTGTCCGTTCGTTCGTTATTTCGTTCGATCGTTTTTTCGTTCCTTCGTTCGTTTGTTCGTTCGTCTTTCGTTCGTCATTTCGTTCGTTCATTCATTGTTTCGTTCGTTCATTCTTTCGCTATTTAGTTCGTTATTTCGCTCGTTATTTCGTTCATTCGTTCGTTCTTTCGTTATTTCCTTCGTTCGTTCGTTATTTCGTTCGTTCATTTGCTCAGTCATTCTTTCGTTCATTGTGTATTCCGTTCGTTCGTTATTTCGTTCCTTCGTTTGTTCGTTCGTTATTTCCTTCTTTCGTTATTTCGTTCGTTCGGTCGATTGCTATTTTGTTGGTTCGTTCCTTCTTTAGATCGTTCGTTATTTCGTTCGTTCGTTATTTCATTGGGTCGTTCCTTATGTCGTTCGTTCGTTTGTTCATTTGTTTTTCGTTCGTTTGTTCGTTCATTCTCTCCTTATTTCATTCATTCATTCGTTCGTTCGTTCGATATTTCGTTCGTTCTTTTGTTCATTTGTTATGAATGAAATAAGGAGCGAGTGAACAAACGGATAAACGCATGAAATAACGAACAAACGAATAAAATAACGAACAACCGAATGAAATAACGAACGAACGAAAAACAAATGAACAAACAAACGAACGAACGATATAACGAACGAATGAACGAACGAACGAAATAATGAATGAACGAACGAAATAACGATCAAACGAAAAACGAACGAACGGACAAATGAATGAAATAACGAACAAACGAACGAAATAACAAACGAACGAAAGAACGAACGAAATATCGAACGAACGAACGAACGAATGAATGAATGAAATAAGGAGCAAATGAACGAACGGACAAATGAATGAAATAACTAACAAACGAACGAAATAACAAACGAACCAAATAACAAACGAACGAAATAGTGAATGAACGAACGACATAACGAATGAGCGAACGAAATAATGAACGAACGGAAGAACGAACGAACGAAATAACGAACGAACGAACGAGAGAACGAAATAACAAACAAACGAACGAACGAACGACCGGACAAACGAATGAAATAACGAACAAACGAACGAAATAACAAACGAACGAAAGAACGACCGAACGAAATATCGATTGAACGAACGAACGAATGAATGAGTGAAATAAGGAGAGAATGAACGAACGGATAAACGAATGAAATAACGAACAAACGAATGAAATAACGAACAAACGAACGAAATAACAAACGAACGAACGAATGAAATAATGATCGAAGGAACGAAATAACGAATGTACGAACGAACGAATTTACTGAGGAACGAATGAGCGGAAGAAAAAAATGAACGAACGAACGAACGAAAGAACGAAATAACGACCGAACGAACGAACGAAATAACGAACGATCGAATGAACGAACGAACGAAATAACGAACGAACGAAATAACGAAAGAACGAAATAACGAACGAAGGCGCGAACGAAAGGGCGAACGAACGAAAGAATGAACGAACGAACGAATGAACGAATAAACGAAATAACGAACGAACGAAAGACAAGACGAAAGAACAAACGAAATAACGAACGAATGAAATAACGAACGAACGAAATAACGAACGAACAAACGAAGGAACGAAATAACGAACGAAAGAATGAAAAAACAAATGAACAAACGAAAGAACGAACGATATAACATACGAATAAACGAACGAAATAATGAATGAACGAACGAAACAATGAATGAACGAACGAAATATCGAACGAACGAACGAACGATTAAATGAATGAAATAAGGAGCAAATGAACAAACGGACAAACGCATGAAATAACGAACAAACGAATAAAATAACGGACAAACGAATGAAATAACGAACGAACGAAAAACAAATGAACAAACAAACGAACGAACGATACAACGAACGAATGAACGAACGAACAAAATAGTGAATGAACGAACTACATAACGAATGAGCAAACGAAATAATTTTCGAACGGACGAACGAACGAACGAACGAAATAGCGAACGAACGAACGAAAGAACGAAATAACGAACAAACGAACGAACGAACGACCGGACAAACGAATGAAATAACGAACAAACGAACGAAATAACAAACGAACGAAAGAACGACCGAACGAAATATCGATCGAACGAATGAATGAGTGAAATAAGGAGAGAATGAACGAACGGATAAACGAATGAAATAACGAACAAACGAATGAAATAACGAACAAGCGAACGAAATAACAAACGAACGAACGAATCAAATAATGAACGAAGGAACGAAATAACGAACGTACGAACGAACGAAATAACGAACGATCGAATGAACGAACGAACGAAATAACGAACGAACGAAATAACGAACGAACGAAATAACGAACGAACGAACTAAAAAAAGAACGAACTATCTAAATAACGAACGAACGAAAGAACGAACGAATGAACGAAAGAACGAACGAATGAACGAAATAACGAACGAACGTACGAACGAATGAAGGAAATAACGAGCGAACGAACGAAATAACGAACGAACAAACGAAATAACGAATGAACGAACGAAAAAAAAGAACGAACGAAAGAAATAAGGAACGAACGAAAGATTGAACGAATGAACGAACGAACGAACGAAAGATTGAACGAACGAAAGATTGAACGAACGAGGGAACGAATGAATGAAATAAGGAACGAACAAGAGTGTGAACGAAATAACGAATGATCGAACGAAAAAACAAACGAACGAACGAAGGCGCGAACGAAAGGGCGAAAGAAGGAAAGAATGAACGAACGAACGAATGAACGAATAAACGAAATATCGAACGAACGAAAGACAAAACGAACGAACAAATGAAATAACGAACGAATGAAATAACGAACGAACGAAATAACGAACGAACGAAATAACGAACGAACAAACGAAGGAACGAAATAACGAACGAACGAAAGAAATAACGAAAGAACGAACGAATGAACGAAATAACGAGCGAAATAACGAACTAAATAGCGAACGAATGAACGAACGAACAAACGAAATAACGAATAAAAGGCCGAAAGAGAAAAAGAACGATATAACGAACGAAAGACAAAAGAATGAACGAAAGAACGAATGAAATAACGAAAGAACGATCGAAATAACTAAATAACGAACGAACAAACGAAATAACGAATGAACGAACGAACAAAAAGAACGAACGAAAGAAATAAGGAACGAACGAAAGATTGAAGAAATGAACGAACGAACGAACGAAATATTGAACGAACGAAGAAACGAATGAATGAAATAAGGAACGAACAAGAGTGTGAACGAAATAACGAATGATCGAGCGAAAAAGCAAACGAACGAACGAAGGCGCGAACGAAAGGGCGAACGAACGAAAGAATGAACGAACGAACGAATGAACGAATAAACGAAATAACGAACGAACGAAAGACAAAACGAACGAACAAACGAAATAACGAACGAATGAAATAACGAACGAACGAAATAACGAACGAACAAACGAAGGAACGAAATAACGAACGAAAGAATGAAAAAACAAATGAACAAACGAAAGAACGAACGATATAACATACGAATAAACGAACGACATAATGAATGAACGAACGAAACAATTGATGAACGAACGAAATAACGATCGAACGAAAAACGAACGAACGAACGAACGAACGAAAGAACGAAAGAACGATCGAACGAAATAACGAACGAACGGACAAATGAATGAAATAACGAACAAACGAACGAAATAACAAACGAACGAAAGAACGAACGAAATATCGAACGAACGAACGAACGAATGAATGAATGAAATAAGGAGCCAATGAACGAACGGACAAAGGAATAAAATAACGAACAAACGAATGAAATAACGAACGAACGAAAAACAGATGAACAAACGAACGAACGAACGATATAACGAACGAATGAACGAACGAACGAAATAATGAATGAACGAACGAAATAACGATCGAACGAAAAACGAACGAACGGACAAATGAATTAAATAACGAACAAACGAACCAAATAACAAACGAACGAAAGAACGAACGAAATATCGAAGGAACGAACGAACGAATGAACGAATGAAATAAGGAGCAAATGAACGAACGGAGAAATGAATGAAATAACGAACAAACGAACGAAATAACAAACGAACGAAATAACGGACGAACGAACGACATAACGAACGAGCGAACGAAATAATGAACGAACGGACGAACGAACGAACAAACGAACGACCGGAAAAACGAATGAAATAACGAACAAACGAACGAAATGACAAACGAACGAAAGAACAACCGAACGAAATATCGAACGGACGAACGAACGAACGAAAGATTGAACGAACGAACGTATGAATGAGTGAAATAAGGAGAGAATGAACGAACGGACAAACGAATGAAATAACGAACGAACGAATGAACGAACGATATGACGAACGAATGAACGAACGAAATAATGAATGAACGAACGAAACAATGAATGAACGAACGAAATAACGAACGAACGAAAAACGAACGAACGAACGAACGAAGGAACAAAAGAACGATCGAACGAAATAACGAACGAACGGACAAAAGAATGAAATAACGAACAAACGAAAGAAATAACAAACGAACGAAAGAACGAACGAAATATCGAACGAACGAACGAAATATCGAATGAACGAACGAACGAACGAACGGATGAATGAATGAAATAAGGAGCGAATGAACAAACGGACAAACGCATGAAATAACAAACACACGAATAAAATAACGAACAAACGAATGAAATAACGAACGAACGAAAAACAAATGAACAAACAAACGAACGAACGATATAACGAACGAATGAACGAACAAACGAAATAATGAATGAACGAACGAAATAACGATCGAACGAAAAACGAACGAACGGACAAATGAATGAAATAACGAACAAACGAACGAAATAACAAACGAACGAAAGAACGAACGAAATATCGAACGAACGAACGAACGAATGAATGAATGAAATAAGGAGCAAATGAACGAACGGACAAATGAATGAAATAACGAACAAACGAACGAAATAACAAACGAACCAAATAACAAACGAACGAAATAACGGACGAACGAACGACATAACGAACGAGCGAACGAAATAATGAACGAACGGACGAACGAACGAACAAACGAACGACCGGAAAAACGAATGAAATATCGAACAAACGAACGAAATGAAAACGAACGAAAGAACAACCGAACGAGATATCGAACGGACGAACGAAAGAACGAACGAAATAACGAAGGAACGAAGGAAATAACGAAAGAACGAACGAATGAACGAAATAACGAGCGAAATAACGAACTAAATAGCGAAAGAATGAACGAACGAACAAACGAAATAACGAACGATATAACGAACGAAACAATGAATGATCGAACGAAATAACGAACGAACGAACGAATGAATGAATGAAATAAGGAGCGAATGAACAAACGGACAAACGCATGAAATAACGAACACACGAATAAAATAACGAACAAACGAATGAAATAACGAACGAACGAAAAACAAATGAACAAACAAACGAACGAACGATATAACGAACGAACGCAATGACCAACGAACGAACGAAATGACCGACGAACGAACGAAATAATGAACGAATGAAATGACCAATGAACGAACGAAATGACGAACGAACGAAATGACGAACGAACGAAAGAACAAACGAACGAAATTATGAAGGAACGAACGACATAATGACCGGACGAACGAAATAACGAACGAACGTACGAACGAATGAACGAAATAAGGAGCGAACGAACGAAATAACAAACGAACGAAAAAGAAGAACGAACGAAAGAACGAATGAAATAACGAACGAACGAAAGAACGAATGAAATAACGAACGAACGAAAAAGAAGAACGAACGAAAGAACGAATGAAATAACGAACGAACGAAATAACGATCGAACAAAATAACGAAAGAACAAAAGAACGAAGGAACGAATTAACGAAGAAACGAAATTATGGATGAACGATCGATCAAACGAAATAATGAACAAACGAACGAAAGAAATAAGGAACGAAGGAAAGATTGAACGAACGTATGAACGAACATACGAAATAACGAACGAACGAATTAACGAATGAATTCAGGAACGAAATAATGAATGAATGAACGAACGAACGAACAAACCAATGAATAAACGAACGAAATAACGAATGAACGAAAGAATGAACGAAAGAACGAACAATCGAACGAAATAACGAACAAACGAAATAACGACCGGTCGAACGATCGAAATAACGAACGATCGAACGAACGAAATAATGAACGAACGAAACAACGAACGAACGAACAAACGCACGAAATAACGAAACAACGAACGAACGCAATGACCAACGAACGAACGAAATGACCAACGAACGAACGAAATGATGAACGAATGAAATGACCAACGAACGAACGAAATGACGAACGAACGAACGAAATGACGAACGAACGAAAAAACAAACGAACGAAATAACCATCGAACAAAATAACGAATGAACGAAAGAACGAAGGAACGAATTAACGAAGAAACGAACGAACGAAATTATGGATGAACGATCGATCAAACGAAATAATAAACGAACGAAATAAGGAATGAACGAACGAACGATAGAAATAAGGAACGAACGAAATATTGAACGAACGAACGAACGAATGAATGAAATAAGGAACGAACGAAATAACCATCGAACAAAATAACGAACGAACGAAATAACGAACGATCGAAGGAAATAACGAAAGACCGAACGAACGAATGAATGAATGAAATAAGGAGCGAATGAACAAACGGACAAACGCATGAAATAACGAACAAACGAATAAAATAACGAACAAACGAATGAAATAACGAACGAACGAAAAACAAATGAACAAACAAACGAACGAACGATATAACGAACGAATGAACGAACGAACGAAATAGTGAATGAACGAACGACATAAAGAATGAGCGAACGAAATAATGAATGAACGGACGAATGAACGAACGAACGAACGAAATAACGAACGAACGAACGAAAGAATGAACGAACGAAATGACGAACGAACGAAATGACGAACGAACGAAAGAAATGACGAACGAAAGAACAAACGAACGAAATTATGAAGGAACGAACGACATAATGACCGGACGAACGAAATAACGAACGAACGTACGAACGAATGAACGAAATAAGGAGCGAACGAACGAAATAACAAACGAACGAAAAAGAAGAACGAACGAAAGAACGAATAAAATAACGAACGAACGAAAGAACGAATGAAATAACGAACGAACGAAAAAGAAGAACGAACGAAAGAACGAATGAAATAACGAACGAACGAAATAACGATCGAACAAAATAACGAAAGAACAAAAGAACGAAGGAACGAATTAACGAAGAAACGAAATTATGGATGAACGATCGATCAAACGAAATAATGAACAAACGAACGAAAGAAATAAGGAACGAAGGAAAGATTGAACGAACGTATGAACGAACATACGAAATAACGAACGAACGAAAGAAAAAACGAACGAACAAACGAAATTACGAACGAATGAAATAACGAACGAACGAAATAACGAACGAACAAACGAAGAAACGAAATAACGAAAGAACAAACGAAGGAACGAAATAACGAACGAACGAATTAACGAATGAATTCAGGAACGAAATAATGAATGAATGAACGAACGAACGAACAAACCAATGAATAAACGAACGAAATAACGAATGAACGAAAGAATGAACGAAAGAACGAACAATCGAACGAAATAACGAACAAACGAAATAACGACCGGTCGAACGATCGAAATAACGAACGATCGAACGAACGAAATAATGAACGAACGAAACAACGAACGAACGAACAAACGCACGAAATAACGAAACATCGAACGAACGCAATGACCAACGAACGAACGAAATGACCAACGAACGAACGAAATGATGAACGAATGAAATGACCAACGAACGAACGAAATGACGAACGAACGAACGAAATGACGAACGAACGAAAAAACAAACGAACGAAATAACCATTGAACAAAATAACGAATGAACGAAAGAACGAAGGAACGAATTAACGAAGAAACGAACGAACGAAATTATGGATGAACGATCGATCAAACGAAATAATAAACGAACGAAATAAGGAATGAACGAACGAACGATAGAAATAAGGAACGAACGAAATATTGAACGAACGAACGAACGAATGAATGAAATAAGGAACGAACGAAATAACCATCGAACAAAATAACGAACGAACGAAATAACGAACGAACAAACGAAGGAACGAAATAGCGAACGAGCGGAATACACAATGAACGAAAGAATGACTGAGCAAATGAACGAACGAAATAACGAACGATCGAAGGAAATAACGAAAGAACGAACGAACGAATGAATGAATGAAATAAGGAGCGAATGAACAAACGGACAAACGCATGAAATAACGAACAAACGAATAAAATATCGAACAAACGAATGAAATAACGAACGAACGAAAAACAAATGAACAAACAAACGAACGAACGATATAACGAACGAATGAACGAACGAACGAAATAGTGAATGAACGAACGACATAACGAATGAGCGAACGAAATAATGAATGAACGGACGAATGAACGAACGAACGAACGAAATAACGAACGAACGAACGAAAGAATGAACGAACGAAATAACGAACGAACGAAAGAAATAACGAAAGAACGAAGGAATGAACGAAATAACAAGCGAAATAACGAACTAAATAGCGAAAGAATGAACGAACGAACAAACGAAATGACGAATAAAAGGCCGAAAGAAAAAAAGAACGATATAACGAACGAAAGACAAAAGAATGAACGAAAAAACGAACGAAATAACGAAAGAATGATCGAAATAACTAAATAACGAACGAAAAAACGAAATAACAATATAACGAATGAATGAACGAACAAAATAACGGACGAACGAACGAATGAAATCGACAACGAACGACATAACGAACGACCCAACGAAATAACGAACGAATGAATTAACGAACGAAATCAGGAACGAGATAATGAATGAATGAACGAACGAACAAACGAAATAACGACCGGTCGAACGAACGAAATAACGAACAATCGAACGAACGAAATAATGAACGAACGAAACAAAGAACGAACGAACAAACGCACGAAATAACGAAACAACGAACGATCGAAAGAAATGACGAACGAACGAACAGAACGAACGAAAGAACGAATGAAATAACGAACGAACGAAATAACGATCGAACAAAATAACGAATGAACGAAATAACGAATGAACGAAAGAATGATCGAACGAACGACATAATGACCGAACGAACGAAGTAACGAACGAACGTACGAACGAATGAACGAAATAACGAGCGAAAGAACGAATGAAATATCGAACGAACGAAAAAGATTAACGTACGAAAGAACGAATGAAATAACGAACGAACGAAATTACGATCGAACAAAATAACGAATGAAATAAAGAACGAAGGAACGAATTAACGAAGAAACGAAATTATGGATGATTGATCGATCAATCGAAATAATGAACGAACGAACGAAAGAAATAAGGAACGAACGAAAGATTGAACGAACGAAGGAACGAACGTATGAATGAAATAAGGAACGAACAAGAGTGTGATAGAAATAACGAATGATCGAACGAAAAAACAAACGAACGTACGAAGGCGCGAACGAAACGGCGAACGAACGAAAGAAAGAACGAACGAAGGAATGAACGAACAAATGAAATAACGAACGAACGAAAGAAAAATCGAACGAACAAACGAAATAACGAACGAAATAACGAACGAACGAAAGAAATAACGAGGGAAATAACGAACAAACGAACGAAATAACAAATGAACGAAAGAACGAACGAAATATCGAACGAACGAACGAATGAATGAATGAAATAAGGAGCGAATGAACGAACGAACGAACGAAAAACAAATGAACAAACGAACGAACGAACGATATAACGAATGAATGAACGAACAAACGAAATAATGAATGAACGAAAGAAATAATGAATGAACGAATGAAATAACGGACGAACGAACGAATGAAATCAAGAACGAATGAAATAACGAACGAACGAACGACATAACGAACGACCCAACGAAATAACGAACGAACGAAATCAGGAACGAAATAATGAATGAATGAACGAACGAACGAACAAACCAATGAATAAACGAACGAAATAACGAATGAATGAAAGAATGAACGAAAGAACGAACAATCGAACGAAATAACGAACAAACGAAATAACGACCGGTCGAACGAACGAAATAACGAACGATCGAACGAACGAAATAATGAATGAACGAAACAACGAACGAACGAACAAACGCACGAAATAACGAAACAACGAACGAACGCAATGACCAACGAACGAACGAAATGACCAACGAACGAACGAAATGATGAACGAATGAAATGACCAACGAACGAACGAAATGACGAACGAACGAAAAAACGAACGAAATTATGAAGGAACGAACGAAATAACGAACGAATGAACGACCGAACTAACGATACACCGAACGAACAAACTAAATAACGAATGAACGAACGAAATAACGAACGAACGAAAGATTGAACGAACGAAAGATTGAACGAACGAACGAACGAATGAATGAAATAAGGAACGAACAAGAGTGTGAACGAAATAACGAATGATCGAACGAAAAAACAAACGAACGAATGAAGGCGCGAACGAATGGGCGAACGAACGAAAGAAATTACATTGAATGAACGTACGAACGAAAGAATGAAAGAACGAACGAACGAATGAACGAATAAACGAAATAACGAACGAACGAAAGAAAAAACGAACGAACAAACGAAATAACGAACGAATGAAATAACGAACGAACGAAATAACGAACGAACAAACGAAGGAACGAAATAACGAACGAACGGAATACACAATGGACGAAAGAGAAAAAGAACGATATAACGAACGAAAGACAAAAGAATGAACGAAAAACGAATGAAATAACAAAAGAACGATCGAAATAACTAAATAACGAACGAATGAAAAAACAAATGAACAAACGAAAGAACGAACGATATAACATACGAATAAACGAACGAAATAATGAATGAACGAACGAAACAATGAATGAACGAACGAAATAACGATCGAAAGAAAAACGAACGTACGAACGAACGAACGAACGAAAGAACGAAAGAACGATCGAACGAAATAACGAACGAACGGACAAATGAATGAAATAACGAACAAACGAACGAAATAACAAACGAACGAAAGAACGAAAGAAATATCGAATGAACGAACGAACGAATGAATGAATGAAATAAGGAGCAAATGAACGAACGGACAAACGAATGAAATGAACAAACGAATGAAATAACGAACGAACGAAAAACAAATGAACAAACGAACGAACGAACGATATAACGAACGAATGAACGAACAAACGAAATAATGAATGAACGAACGAAATAATGAATGAACGAACGAACGAAATAACGGACGAACGAACGACATAACGAATGAGCGAACGAAATAATGAACGAACGGACGAACGAACGAACAAACGAACGACCGGACAAACGAATGAAATAACGAACAAACGAACGAAAAGACAAACGACCGAAAGAACAACCGAACGAAATATAGAACAGACGAAAGATTGAACGAACGAACGAATGAATGACTGAAATAAGGAGAGAATGAACGAACGGACAAACGAATGAAATAACGAACGAACGAAATAACGAACGATCTAAAGAAGGAACGAACAAACAAAATAACAATCGACCGAACGAACGAAATAACGAAAGAACGAAATAACGAACGAACAAACGAAGGAACGAAATAACGAACGAACGGAATACACAATAAACGAAAGAATGACTGAGCAAATGAACGAACGAAATAACGAACGAACGAAGGAAATAACGAAAGAACGAACGAATGAACGAAATAACGAGCGAAATAACGAACTAAATAGCGAAAGAATGAACGAACGAACAAACGAAATAACGAACGATATAACGTACGAATGAACGAACGAAATAAGGAATGAACGAACGAAACAATGAATGAACGAACGAAATAACGAACGGAAAACGAACGAACAAACGAACGAAGGAACGAAAGAACGATCGAACGAAATAACGAACGAACGGACAAAAGAATGAAATAACGAACAAACGAAAGAAATAACAAACGAACGAAAGAACGAACGAAATATCGAACGAACGAACGAACGAATGAATGAATGAAATATGGAGCGAATGAACAAACGGACAAACGCATGAAATAACGAACAAACGAATGAAATAACGAACGAACGAAAAACAAATGAACAAACAAACGAACGAACGATATAACGAACGAATGAACGAACGAACGAAATAGTGAATGAACAAACGACATAACGAATGAGCGAACGAAATAATGAACGAACGGACGAACGAACGAACGAACGAAATAACGAACGAACGAACGAACGAAAGAAAGAACGAACGAAATAACGAACGAACGAAAGAAATAACGAAAGAACGAACGAATGAACGAGATAACAAGCGAAATCACGAACTAAATAGCGAAAGTATGAACGAACGAACAAATGAAATAACGAAAGAACGATCGAAATAACTAAATAACGAACGAACAAACGAAATAACGATATAACGAACGAATGAACGAACGAAATAATGAATGAACGAACGAACGAAAAAGGAACGAAAGAACGAAAGACCGATCGAACGAACGAAAAACAAATGAACAAACGAACGAACGAACGATATAACGAATGAATGAACGAACGAACGAAATAATGAATGAAGAAAGAAATAATGAATGAACGAACGAAATAACGGACGAACGAACGAATGAAATCAAGAACGAATGAAATAACGAACGAACGAACAAAAAAAACCAAGGAATAAACGAATGAAATAACGAATGAACGAAAGAATGAACGAAAGAACGAACAATCGATCGAAATTACGAACAAACGAAATAACGAAAGGTCGAACGAACGAAATAACGAACGATCGAACGAACAAAATAATAAACGAACGAAACAACGAACGAACGAACAAACGCACGAAATAACGAAACAACGAACGAACGCAATGACCAACGAACGAACGAAATGACCGACGAACGAACGAAATGATGAACGAATGAAATGACCAACGAACGAACGAAAGAAATGACGAACGAAGGAACAAACGAACGAAATTATGAAGGAACGAACGAAATAACGAACGAACGAACGAAATAACGAATGAACGAAAGAATGAAGTAAGGAACGACATAATGACCGGACGAACGAAATAACGAACGAACGTACGAACGAATGAACGAAATAACGAGCGTCGAACGAAATAACGAACGAACGAAAAAGAAGAACGAACGAAAGAACGAATGAAATAACGAACGA